>NC_060122.1:334529613-334727113 GCF_021461395.2 Schistocerca americana | reverse complement strand
TGAGTTCAGAAAGAGGTGTGGCCATCTTTGGCAGCAATACAGGCGTGACAACGACGGGGAATGCTGTGAATGATGTCATCAGTCTCGTGTTGAGGCACTAATGCCCATTCTTCCTGCAGACCGAGCGAGGTGGCGCAGTGGTTAGCACACTGGACTCGCATTCGGGAGGACGACGGTTCAATCCCGTCTCCGGCCATCCTGATTTAGGTTTTCCGTGATTTCCCTAAATCGCTTCAGGCAAATGCCGGGATGGTTCCTTTGACAGGGCACGGCCTATTTCCTTCCCCATCCATCCCTCACCTGAGCTTGCGCTCCGTCTCTAATGACCTCGTTGTCGACGGGACGTTAAACACTAATCTCCTCCTCTTCCTGCAGAGCTGCTCGGAAGTCTAGGAGAGTGATTGGTGAATGCAGACGTGAGGCAACCCGTCTCCCTAGGGCATCCCAAACGTGCTGTGTAGGATTCAAATCGGGAGAGTGAGACGGCCACGCCATGCACGCAATACCTTTCGGTTTCATAAAAACACCAACCACCAATGCTATATGAGTTTGAGCATCATCCTCCATCAGTACGAAGTCTGGGCCTACAGCACATCGCAACAAGTGCACACAAGGTCCCAAGATCACGCCATAATACTCGACAACAATTAAACCTTGCAGATTCACTCGCACAATTTCATGAAGAGCTGTTGGAGTGGTCAACATAATCCCTGCTCACACTGTTAGGGGCCCTCTTCGATGTCGGTCTCTTAACACAATGTTTGTGTCCCTCCAGAAGCGAATCCGCCGAGAATCATTCTCCAGATCAAATCTGGACTCCTCTGTGAGAAGAACATTAGCCCACCGTTCGACGGTCCAGGTGCCATGTTGATCACACCGCTCTAGACGTTCCCTTCTGTGAAGATGCGTCAGAGGCACACATACAGCATGTCTCCCACAATAAAGGTCACTTTGCCGAAGCCTTCTGTACACCGTTTGTCTCGATACAACGCGTCCAGTGGTTGCTGCGGGTTTAGATGTCAGTGGCCGTGCCGTACTATGGCGGTACCGTTGTGCCCTTACAGCCAAATAACGGTCCTCTCTTTCTGATATCACAAATGGTCGGCTCTGTCCTGGTCTTCGGTCTCTACGAACTGTCGCCACTTTCGAGAAACAACAAAACGATTCACATTAAGCCATCGGTCCACATGAGTTTTCAACTGTGCTGCTTCCATTCCTCCTATACCCCTCCACCGCAGAGAGTCTGGTAGGTGTCTTTCCTATAGCACACTGCACCTTCTATGACTGTACATAGCGATTGTGGATGTGGATCTACCCGGGAAGCACTACCCTGTTTGACAGGTGCCCTGATGTCATCGTTGGCGTGGTTTTCCTTTAACCGAAATGCCATCTCCCAAACAGAACACGATCGTACGGGCATGTGTTGATAGTTTGTATGATTATAATGCGAATTTGACACAGGACAGGAAGTAGTGGTTTGTTGCTTTCATTTTGGACACAAGTGTATTTGTAATATTTGTCTTGATACTTGTTAATATTAAGGGGAGACTGGTCGGAGCTTTTGATACACTTAAATGGTTATTTTTAGTCGGCTCCTTAATTAGCACATAGTCAGCACTCTAGTTGCTGAAGTTCAAATGGTTAAATTTTGTTTAATTGTGGAAATCTGAACCGGTTCCTTCAAACTGTTTGCGTTCATTTGTTTTGAGCCTCTTCCTATATTTCTTTCATGTGTTCCAGGTATCTCAGTAATGTTGTTTGCATATCCTAGAGCTTGTACTGATGGCTGACGAGCATTATGTGTGTGCTGGCTTAGTAATCCATTGTTACCGCTGCGTGTAATTATTCATTTGATGCCAGTAGTTACGTCCGTTGCTTCTGGGCGTGATGCCTGCTATTTCTGTAATTCTGGAGGTGACGTGAAACCTTACGGATGTGTAATATTTAATTCTGTATGTGGCTCAAAAGGTAACTCATTCAATAGAATGCTGTGTAAGGTTTTAACTGGTCCTTCTCTCTCTCATTATGTGTTTATTTTAGCTAATCCAGCTCTCACCTTTCCACCACCTAGTTCGTGGCTATCGCGAAATTCCAGGCGTGCTGATGGGAAATCAGCAGAACAACGAAAAACGTAAATGTGGCGGCTGAGCCGTGTGTGGCTCGCGTTCTTGCCGTTCATAACTTGGTGTCTTGTAATAGTGGTAGTTGCGTCTGGTTACCTTCTTGCGTTAATTGTGCCACTGAGTTTGCTAGTATTGTTTGTCCACTAGTGGCAGCAGCGCTTATCGATAGCCAGTATTGTGGTACTCTCTTTGGAGCGACCGCTTGTATTTCTGGGTCATCGTGTGCACCAGGCAGTTCGGCTTTGGACGGAGCAGCGAGAAGGTCCGCAGCGGGGGGAAAAGGTCGGGACGGCTGGCGGCGAGCAGGCACTATCGGATCGAGGGGTTGTAACCAACGACCGAACCCAGGACGTTTGAAGTTGAATGAACCTTATCCAGCAGTGAAACCTCCACTCTTTATGATCTCACTGTTGTTTCTGTGTTGCTGCTCCCGGGGTTGGTGAGACCAAACGCAACAAGTGGAGTCTGTCAGGTTGGCGGAAGCTATTAGCAACCTCCTGCTGCTTGATATTAGTTTGCATTTAGTGTTATTATTGTTGAAGCGCAACCAGCGGTATCTTACTGCCTATGGCCACTAACGCCCTAGTTACCTGCCCTGGAGGTTCGCGTAATTTGCGGCAGTGTACTTTTCCTCGTCTTGCCAATGCTGTCCGGCATGGCGTGTAATTTGGTTCAAATGGCTCTGAGCACTATGGGACTTAACATCTGAGGTCATCAATCCCCTAGAACTTAGAACTACTTAAACCTAACTAACCTAAGCACATCACACACATCCATGCCCGAGGCAGGATTCGAACCTGCAACCGTAGCAGTCACGCGGTTCCGGACTGAAGCGCTTAGAACCGCAAGGCCACCGCGGCCGGCGGCGTGTAATTTGATAGCTTCCTTGATTGGAGTATGGATAATTGTTTTACTTGTCTACCTTGGTTACAGTGGTTTCTTCTGCATTTTGATGTTTTAAACACCGGATTTTGGAGATGCAGTGCTGTTTGTCACTTCACTCTCGCCTGAACTATTCCATCGTTGTACTGGTTATCTGGATTTAGGTGGATTTGCTAATAAGGTTAAACTGTCTCTAGTTCGAGTTGCCCTCCTTAGGTGAACATTACTCTTGGCTGCCAGTGTCACCGCTTACGTAGCTGTAGTGACCTTCCTCAGGTCGATCCAGGGAGCACTGTTCTGTGGATTACACCCTCTTACTCGGTCAAGTTGTCACAATTGTTTAAAATTTACCCTAACGGTTTAACGTGTAATTGCCTTCCTCACTTGTAATTCAGGCCTTCAGCTGTTGAGTATTCTGAACTTGCTTGTGGCCATTAGCCGACACAAAAAATTTTGAGTTCTTTCTTAGTAATTCCTTCAGCCATCAGTGTAATAAAATCTTTTAAAAAGATTGTTGAACATTATTTCCTCAAAGTGTACGTGTTTACTGTAGCCAACAGTAGCTGATTATGGCCCCACCCACAATCGTTGCCTTATCCTGCCTCTCCCTGACTACCATATCACAGGGGTGCTACAGGATGTTTTCACTTACAAATTAAAATTTTAGTTTATTTTATTTTAGTTTATGTTCTATCATTACTTTATGTACATGATAATTTTACGGTCCTGAACATATAATTTCACCTCTTGAAGCTGCCAACACTGATATCAGTAGATAGGTTTGAAATATTTGGGAAAATTGCCGACTTGGTATAACTTTTGGAAATTTTTTTGTCTGGTATGGGCAAATTTCGAAAACTCAGTGTGGAAACGCTGAGCTTGTGTGGAAAAACCTTCTCGAACCGACTACAGTTGTAACGACACCAGGGCAGACCCAACAAACAATATCAGCTTGACCAGTGATGGATGTATCCTCCCCATCTTCGGCACTGCTTGCTATGCTCCTTCTCGGGGTCATAGTGCTACACCCGGGACTCGCCGATTAGGCGGCTGCACGTCTTGCTTGGCGTGACACAACTGCAAGTTTGCGTTGATGCCTCGGCCCGGTGGCTTTCTCACAAGGGAACCTCCCCATCGCACCCCCCTCAGATTTAGTTATAAGTTGGTACAGTGGATAGGCCTTGAAAAACTGAACACAGATCAATTGAGAAAACAGGAAGAAGTTGTGTGGAATTATGAAAAAATAAGCAAAATATACATACTTAGTAGTCCACGCGCAAGATATGCAACATCAAGGACATTAACAGGTCAGGAGCGCCGTGGTCCCGTGGTTAGCGTGAACAGCTCAGAAGTGAGAGGTCCTTGGTTCAAGTCTTCCCTCGAGTGAAAAGTTTACTTTTTTATTTTCAGACAATTATCAAAGTTCAGACACTCACACGTAATCAACTTCAATCTCCAAAATTCCAGGATATGTTCAGATATGCTTGGACATATGCAGGATTTGACGGTCTACACACGGAAAAATTTGAAAACTTTAAATACATATGTTGTGACAGAGCACAGGGAAAACTGTGCGACTGTGAAACCGTTGCATTCATTTGTTACAGTTCATGTGACAATTTCTTATGTTTTTATCACTTTTTTGGGAGAGATTATCACATCCACAAGAAAACCTAAATCGGGCAAGGTAGAAGAAACTTTTTACCCATTCGCCAAGTGTACAAAAAAATGGAAATGTCGTGTGGCTATGGCCTCCCGTCGGGTAGACCGTTTGCCTGGTGCAGGTCTTTCGATTTGACGCCACTTCGGCGACCTGCGTCTCGAGCCAAGTGTACAAATTAGGTGGGTCGACAACATATTCCTGTCATGTGACGCACATGCCGTCACCAGTGTCGTATAGAATATATCAGACGTATTTCCTGTGGAGGAATCGGTTGACCTATGACCTTGCGATCAAATGTTTTCGGTCCCCATTGGAGAGGCACGTCCTTTCGTCTACTAATCGCGCGGTTTTGCGGTGCGGACGCAAAACACAGACACTAAAATTATTACAGTGAACAGAGGCGTCAATGAACGAACGGACAGATCATAACTTTGCGAAAATAAAGAAAGTAAATTTTTCACTCGAGGGAAGACTTGAATCAAGGACCTGTCATTCCGGAGTTGCTCACGCTTACCACGGGACCACGGCGCTGCTGGGCTTATGGTAGCCATATTGTTGCCTATATTGCCATGGACTACTCAGTTTGTATATTTGGCTTTTTTTTTTTTCATAGTTCCACACAACTTCTTCCTATTTTCTAGACTGATCTGTGTTCAGTTTTTCACGGCCTATCCACTGTGCCAACTTATAACTAAATCTGAGGGGGGTGCGATGGGTAGGTTCCCTTGTCAGTGAATGTGAGCAGTCGGGAAACCTAACAGGCGCCGACGTTTCTCATCTACAAAACGTGACGCAAGATACTGAAAACTGATTTTCATATTTCTTGCTACCATCTCGGTTGTGATACGCTGGCCTTCGAGTACTAGAGGCCCCTCTTGTGACTGTCGATCCTTCACAGAGAGATGGTCTGCCATTTCTTCTTGATCATTCAGACTTATCTGCTCACACTGATACCGTCTGTGCCTGCTAACAAAATGTCATGTAATGATGCACTGTTGCCGTATACTTACAGCACGTCGTTAGGGGGTTATTGTAGCGTTGCCCCCCCCCCCCCCCTCATCCGTAAAATGCGGAAAACGACTCACGGCACGATACCCGACTTTATCAGTAGGCAGTGCAAGTTTGTTTTGGCACCTCTGCAGATCTGCTACGGAACTGTGTAACAGGTCTACAAATAAACAGAAAACAAGCACTCAACTTAGTTTTACTGAAATGATAATGAAAATTTAATGAATATTCCTCGTCAGCTGTTCGTGTTCACCACTTGACTACCACACTCAAATTTCGCCCTCTCTTTTTTCTTATCCACATCATCAGGGGCACAACCACAGCGCTAAATTTGACATACGACAGTTTATACAACTGCACTTAAGAAACACATATTCACTACATGCTTACTGTTACGTAAGCTGTTTCGATGCTGTCTTTGAATTTTGAATGTCAGCATGGAAGGATGCTCCCTTCTGAGTGCGCTAGTAATTCGCCGATTTCATCTATCCAAGAGGGTTAGGTCTGCCATGGAATCTCTATCTGGACACTTCAAGTACGAATGAGAAACTGGATCTTCAGTGGAGTTGACTTTTGGTAAGCCGACCGGTGTGGCCTTGCGGGTCTAGGCGCTTCACTCTGGAACCGCGTGACGGCTACGGTCGCAGGTTCGAGTCCTGCCTCGGGCATGGATGTGTGTGATGTCCTTAGGTTAGTTAGGTTTAAGTAGTTCTAAGTTCTAGGGACAGATGACCACAGATGTTAAGTCCCATAGTGCTCAGTTTACTTCATTTTTACATTCGAATAATGTCCTCACGAATATGTGTGTACGATACATCCTGAAGAACCGAGGAATAGTTAATTTGGTAATGGAGGGAATTGTGTGTTAGTGGGTGGGGCAATGAGTGTCTAGAATATGGAGATGAAAATTATTGTGAGAGACCAAGGAGTATCTACAATGAGAAGGTACAAGTGGTTGCAAGTTTCAGAGGCCAAGCAGAGATGAAGAGACTCGTACAGGGTAAACTAGCGTGTATTAACTCAGTCTACCATAACATCAACAACGCTTTAGTGATAATCGACATTAAGTTTTTGAAGTTCTAGGCTGCACGCCACCTCAAGATTCAAATAGCTTTTAGATGACATCCATCACCACGAGCAGGTAAGTATTAGAGCTCTGGAAACCGTTTTCTCTATGTCTAGAGGCATATTCACTATTAGTAGCTCCTTCTGCCTCTGTAATTTTGTTTGTAAGCACCATTACATTTACTTGTAGTTACACTTCTGAAATACTAATATTCATATCGATTGGAAATTTTGGGTACATCCAGAAGCATATTATATAAATATTTCTTCTGCTGAGTTTTTGATGTTAGTCTACTGAAACTGGTTTCTCCACAATCATAAATTCTGTATTTTATTTCTGTATTCAGTTACTGGTATTTAAAGCCACATTTATATCTCCACTTTTAATATAGTACCTGTTCACTAATTGTTTCCCAGGTATTCTTTCGTTACCATGTGCTATCCGGCGAGACTGACGTTCTGCAATATTCAGTACGCTGCGTCATTTATCGGTAGCAGGAGCATTGTCGAGTCGCACTGGCATTGTTCCACTACACAACGAGCAGTGTTACCAAATCAGCTTTTTAGACCTACCTCTGGCTCCTTTTTAATACCATTTAGGTACCAGATTAGTGATTTAGCTGGGGTTCGTAAGTATGGCTTGTTTCGCAACCATGTGACTTCTTATGTAACACCTTTATTGATTATAGGAAAACATAAAAATCCTTGTTGGTTAGAGGAAAACTACTTGCTTCGAACTAAAATTTCAAAACACGCTTTAAAATTTGATGCAAATATACTATTAGATTAAATTAAAAATCACTACAAAGCAAACTCAAACTTTGTTGGTGTGTGTTCCAGGCGCGCCAGCACACACTTATACAAAACCAAAAACATAGCAAAAGCATAGCTGACATCAGTACAATATGGCAACTTCACAATAAAGAAGAAAGAAATTGAAACAAAACAGACTTACTTATGCCGGATGAATCAGAACATACGCTTCATAATTTCAATAAACAATGTGCCAGCGACGGAACCGAGGAAAAGCGAAGTTGTATTCAGTGCAGTAGTTTGCTAAGTGTAAGAAATAATCTAGCATTACAGTGTAGGTGCTGTGAAGAATTTGCCTGTAAAGTACCTAGAAGAAACGTTAATTATATTTTTATTGCGGGAAAAAGAAATTTATGCGAAAGAAATTCACAAGAGAATCTTTATTCAAATAGTTTTCTGCATCAAAATATCGTATTTTAAAGAGGGCTTAGATTTTGTATGCATATCGTAGAAATAAAATCTTAAATTTTTATGTCCGCATTCAAAGTACAAGTGCCTCCTGAAACCTTTTCTCTAACAAGGTTCCTGGGACACATCTCTAAATCTTCAGTCTTATGTTTCCGGAAGCTTTACAGTTTAGAATATCTATGCATTTTCTCGCCAACTGTTAAGGCTTATTAAATGAACCAACGTATACGCATTTAAAATATAATACAAAATCCTGTGTAACAGTTGTTTCCTGAAGTGATTTAATACAGTTGAAGTTATTGCACAACATCTACCTTTCTCCATTTCCATATAGCCCCCAATCCCTTAAATCCCTTACACAGTAAAATTACTACAAAAATAGAAGTGGACAATAATAATTCTTGTTTTATTTTAGCTTCTTTCTGGCATTTTTGTGGGCACGTTTAGCTTATTTCGTTTTGGAGAGTTGGCAACACTGATAAGGAGGAGTCTGGAGCAAGAGGTGCCTGCCTAATGATAGAATTTGGTCGCAGTAAAAGCTAAAGATGAGAAGTAGAACTATATTAAGGACTGCAGCAGTTATTAACGAACAGTCTTATCTTTATAAAAATTAAACAGAAGGAGCGAGTCTTCCTTGTGTGATCAGAACTAAAGTTACCGGTACTGATAAGAATTTACGTGAATTAACGACCTATAACAGACTGCAGCAAAAGTTGAAACTAGTGTCGATGGAAGGTTCGAGAGCAATTAAATGGTGACTTCTTCGGAATGAAAAATTAGCGGTGTGGGTTATAAAAGTGTGGCTGTGGAATGCATAGTTAGGGACATTCATTTCTGGGAACCAATAAACTAAATTTATGAACATCATGTGTAATTACCAAGTCGATGGCAATTAATCGCATACGTGTCGCGAACAATAGGTAGATGGTTTATTTCTGTGTCGGACGTAATCGGTTGTAGATAGATGATTTATTTCTGAGTCGAACGTAATCTGTTTTTAAGTTACCTTACTTAAAAGTCTGCTCACCGAACAACCAAAAGAACAGTAATATATGTAAAATTAGAAAAGGAGAGCTAGTATATCTTTGTGTAACAGTTCCTTAAGATGATATAGTTCGTTTAATTTTCTTCTTTTTCTATGTCTCCTGCCTTTACTGTCAGAATAACCACATTTCTGTTACAGTGTTTGCAATTTTTTAGTTAGCCTGTACTTTAAATATAGTTCAAGATTTTTTAATACTCTAACCATATGCCCTACAAGTTTTTTTTTAAATTTTATAACTACTATTTTTACATCTGTTTGTTACTGTGTTCCCATCTCTTGACTTTACTGTAATTTAACTGACGGTGCCTGTTCTATTAATTGTGTTTCGTTCTTCTACTTCAGCTTTTACATTAGTTTCTTCCTCCTATCTATTTTGTAATGTGCTAAACCATTTCTTACTTAGTTATGCTTAGTAGGACTCTGTGGCATCTGTTGGGCATTTATCTAATGACATCTAGTTTTGTATGAGTGTAGATCACCGAAAGTGGAATTTTTTTTCATATCTATTTCTAGGACGTTATGTATATGCAAAAACATTGTCCTTATTTTCCTCAAGACAGTATCTAGGAAGTTCAGTGCAGTTTCTGCTGTCCTTCGTATTGTTTAAATATTTTATATGTTGCATTTATCTCTTCATATATGTTGATGAAAATATGTAAGATGAACACCAACAAATGCAAAACGAGGATAATGGAATGTAGTCTAATTAATTCAGGTGATGCTGATTGAATTAGATCAGGATCTGAAACGCTTAAAGTAGTAGATGAGTTTTGCTATATGGGGAGAAAAATAACTGACGATGGTCGAATTAGAGATGACGTAAAATGTAGACTGGCAATAGCAAGAAAAGTGTTTCTGTAGAAGAGAAATTTGTTAACATCGAGTATAGATTTAAGTGTCAGGAAGTATTTTCTAAAACTATTTGTATGGAGTGTAGACTTGTATGGGCGTGAAACATGGACGAAGGCCTGAATTACAAGTACGGATGGCAATTACATGTTAAAAAATACTAAAACCTTTTTTAAACAGTCTTAACAAACTTCAACAGGCTATAGTGACGGCTGAAGGCCTTATTAAGACAGAATGGAAAATTATTTGTCGCCTAAAACCCACCGCCAGTGTTACAAACAATTAACAGCTGAAGGCCTGAATTACAGGTGAGGAAGGCAATTACACGTTATAACATTAGGGTAAATTTTGAACAATTATAACAACTTGACCAAGTAAGACGGAGTGATCCAAAGGCAGTGCGTCCTGGATCGACCTGAGGAAGGTGACTACAGCTGTGTAAGCGGTGAGACAGGCAGCCAACAGTAACGTTCACCTAAGGAAAGGCAACTCAAATTAGAGACGGTTTAAACGATGTTCAACCTTCTTAGCAAACCTGCCTAACGCCAGATAGCCAGTACAACGATGGAATAATTCAGGCGAGAGCAAAGTGACAGACTGCACTGTGTCTCCATAATCCAGTGTTTAAAATACCAAAAGGCAAAAGGAACCACTGTAACCCAGGTAGACAAGGAAAACAATTATCCATACCCCAATCAAGAAAGCTGCCAAATTACATGCCACGCCAGACAGCATCGGCAAAGTTGGAAAAGGAAAATTTCACTACCGCAAAATACGCTAACCTCCAGGGCAGGTAACTGGGGCGTTAGCGGCCACTAGGCAGTAAGATACTGCTGGTTGCACTTCAGCTATAAAAACACTAATCCAAACCAACAACAAGCAGTAGAAGGCGGCTACTAGCTTCCGCCAACCTGACAGACTCCACTTATTGCGGTTGGTCTCACCGACCCTGGAAGCAGCAACACGCAAACAACAGCAAGATCTCAAACAGTGGAGGTTTCACTACTGGATAAGGTTCACTCAGCTTCAAACGTCCTCTGTTCGGTTGTCAGCTACAGCCCCTCAGTCCGACAGTGCCAGCACGCCGCCTGCAGTCGAGGTCTGCCTACACACTGCAGACCTCCTTACTGCTCCATCCGAAGCCGAACTGCCTGACACACATGATGACCCAGAAATACTAGCATTGGCACAAAAGATAGTACCACAGTACTGACTATCGGTAACCTCTGCTGCTGCCACTTGCGGAAAAACTCAGTCCCGCCACTAACACAAGAAGGAAACGAGACGCCACCAATGCTATTACAAGACACCAAGTTAAGAAGGGCAAGAACGTGAGCCGCACGTGGCTCAACCTTCCCCCCCCTTAAGCAGCAACCCGGGGCGTGACTAAGATGGACCCAGTATTGCTTACCGGTGCGGTTGTCCTTAACCAGAAGATTAACTGGGCCCAAAATACGCATCATAGAACAGGGACCCAGGAAACGGTGAGTGAATGTACCACGTTTTCCTACACCCAACTCCTTCTCGGGAAAATTGCGGACATACACCTGGTCTCCTGGCTTACCTCTAAAGACCCGTCGACTACGTTTATAGCACTCATCTTGTTTGTTGCGGGCCCTGAGTATATTGCCCCTGGCACGATTCTAGTTTTCTTTGGCGATTTGCGGGGTAATTAGATCTTGAATTCCCCATAAGTTCGAAAGGGGGAGTTTAACAGGGTAAGCAAAGCCCAAGGAGACCGGAGTAGCCTTCAAAGCCTCATGACTGGCAATACTGAACGCAAAGCTAAGCCAAGGGAGACTAGAATCCCACTTACTGGGCGTCTTCTGGTGGAAAATAATCACTGCCGATTTGAGATTATGATTGACCCTCTCCGCAAAGGAACCCTGCGGGTAGTACGGCGTGGTAGTCACCTGCCTGACACCGTTTTGAAAACAGAAGGCTTTGAATGGAGCCGAGAGAAAGGTCGGCGCATTAACACTAACGATTTGCTTAGGGGGCCCAAAAACACTAAAACGTTAGTTAAATGCTAGATAGTGGTAGCAGCAGTCACGTTACGAGTCGGAAGAAGCCAGGTAAATCTCAATAAGAACCAGTACATACCAATGGCCTCTCCTGGTGCGAGGTAAGGGTCCCACATAATCGATATAGGCGATTTGCGCATGGGACATGTGCATGGGGCAGGATTCGCGCTCAGAACTCAAGAAACCCTGCTGAAGAGCGTTCTTAGGTTTGGCCACGAGACATAACTGACACTAAGAAACCACCTCTCTAACGTCTCGGTCCATAGATGGCCAACTCAGATGTTCCTTAATTTTCTGCAAAGTCTTATAGGTTCCTAAGTACCCGCCAATCAACGAATTGTGAAAGTAATGGAAAACAGGGCGTACCAGGGTGGCTGGCAGACAGATTTTCAACTCCTTGGCACGTCCAACCTTTTTACACAAAATGCTCTTCCTGATAACGTACCCATCCAAACGTTCCCCAGCCAATAGGCGTTCCTTAACCGGTCCTCAAGTGGCGTCCTGATTCCGATGCTCAGCAACATCACCAAACAAATGAGGGATCTCGCCTAACACGACACGACTAAGATCCCCTTGCTCCGTTTCTTGGACGCACTCACTAGGTGGATGTTCAGTGAACATACGGCTGAGGACGTCCGAAAATACATTCTCAGTCCCCTTTAAGTGTTGAACCTCGAATTGAAACACTGAAATGCCTACTGCCCTCCTGGCGACACAACCAGTTTTACGCGGCCTGGCTGATATCCAGCTTAATGCTTGATTGTCGGTCTCTAGCTGAAACACTCTATGCTCGAGGAAAAAAGCGCGAACAAGATGGTCAGTGCCTCACTCTCATAAACAGAATATTTGAGTTAACCGACGAGACGCATACGCTAATGGCTGCCTTTGACCCTCGAACTCCTGGAGGAGGACGACCAAAATTCCCGCAATAGATGCGTCTGTTTGTACAACGAATTTTTATTGAAACCCGGCACTCCGAGAACCGGAGGACTGGCTATAGCTGCCATAATGTGCTCAAACACAGCTTCTTGAGCAGGTTCCCATTCAAAACGCACCCCATTCCAGCGCAGTTCATGTAAAGGAGCCGCCAACTGAGCAAACTTAGGGACAAAACGCCAAAAATAATTCGCCATTCCTATGAACCTGGCGATCCCACGTTTATCAGTAGGCGGTGGGAGAGCTCTCAATGCCTTAGTCCACTCCTGGTCAATGCGAATGCTCTGGCCTGATACTAGATGACCTAAGAAAGATGCTGCCTGGCTAATGTCATCTTACTGGGTTTAACAGTTAAACCGGCTCCCTCCAATCTAGCAAAGACTTGCTGAATGTGATCCAAATGCTCCTGGAACGACCGGCTATAATTTACTAAGTCGTCCAAATAATTATAAACACAAATTTCAAGTCCCCAAGAATATACCCAGAAAACGAGTAAGAACGGCTGCGCCAGTGGCTAAACCAAAGGAACCATGTTAAACTCAAACAGATTCCAATCAGTATAAAATGCAGTAACGTGCTTACATTCTTCAGCTGTGTGAATATGATAATAGGTTTGATTCAAATCGAGCACAGTAAACAATTCGCGCCGGCGAACCAACTAAAATAGTTATGAAGATCAGGTAGAGGAACTGATTCAAGGACAACTTTGGTGTTCAGGCGCCGGTAGTCAACAACAGGCCTAAAATCCCGCCCCTGATCCTTAGGAACAAGGAATATGGGGGAGGCATCAGCAAATATACAAGGCCTAAAACTCCTTGCTCAAGCATTTTAGATAATTGCCTAATTCAGAGGCATGCTGTGATGACAGATGGGTAACATCAAACGTATTAACATCAGTATCAACAGCCAGCATACCGGCATTTCGATGCACCGTACGTTTAGCACATTCACAAAACCCAAACTTCTGAGCAAAAGGAACTTAAAGAAGAAGGTGTGCCCATAATAATCCAAAACGAGACCAGTTTTATCGATAAAATCATATCCCAAAATCAAATCAACTGGGAGCTTCCTAACCAAGGCTAAAGACAAGGGCCAGGAGATACCCCCAACCGAGATACTCCCTCGGTCCCAACCATCCAGAGGCAACACCTGGCCATTGGCAACACGACATCTCTGCACCGGAGAAGGGACCGACCGAAGCCTCGTAAGATGACCAAATTCAAGAAACCATTCCAAGCTCAACAACGAAAAGGAGCTACCAGAATCCAAATGGGCACAAATAGGCTCGCCACCTACTCGAAAACAAATATAAGGCAAAGGCGGTGATGATGGGGCGGCGACACGGCTACACCAATGTTTAATGGCTCGATCCCAAAGTCGCTGCCCAGCCCGGCGTCAGTTATTGGCTCTGGGCGCGCGCGGTTGAACGCAAGAACGAACTTAATGACCTATCTGACCACACCTGAAACGCCGCAGTTGCCTTTTACAAGCCTCAGCCGAAGTAAATAATTCGGAGTTTTCCTTGATAATGCCCACGGGCTCAACTTTCCTCTCAGGGCATATATCGTCCGCGAGCGGTAACGCAGATATCGCTACAACAGTGGCACGTAGTTCTTCCCATGTTGAAGGACGGTCACGAAAACCAAAGTGCGACTTATCCACCGCCAGCATTCCCCTCAGGACAAATTGACCAACAAGGCCAAACAGGCAGTCTCAACTCTGTCCACATATTGATGTAACTCCTCTTTATCTTGTTGCACCTGCCAAATGTAGCGACACTCGAGCTGCTTGCAAACCCCCATGGTCAATCTTTCGTTAATTACAAGCTCCCTCAGTTGCTGAAAAGAAAACACCTCTGCCATTGCTCGGGATACGAGGGTCCTCAATTCGCCTCTAGCTAATGGATACAATAGCGACAGAACTACTTGATGCGAAATCCCAAAGGCTGCAGCATGTTGCTCAGGGTGAACCAGCAACCATAATAAGCTTTCAGTTTGCTCGAGTCGATCTATAACTAATACTGTAATGTCTCGAAGGATATGCACCAAAGGATTAGGCAATTTAGCAAACACTGCGTCTAACTTCTCGGACGACGCAAGAGCATGACTCCCAGGCTGGCTCCCGCCCCCCCCCCCCCCCCCCCTCGAGACAGCACGTCCCGCTCCACAGTCCTCTTCCCATCAAGTTCTAAATATATAAGCTTAAACTGCAATCCAATAACCAATGACCCCAATTCGGCGGTTAATTTCTTATTACGATCCTGCAACCTTAACGCCCCTAAATCGGATATCCGGCTGGTTAAATGCATTAACTGCGCCGACACGCTGTCTAACTGACTGCCACTAGGTTGACTGCCCTCCAAGAACCCTATGGTGTCCTCAAGGCCCCTAATGGCCTTAAACGAAAACTCAGTGGCTGCTTCTGTCTTACCCACAACATCCGGCGTGATGTCAACAGGCTGAAGAATGGTAGCACGCAAACTTGCTGATAAGTCCGGATCACTACCCTCAATAGGCTGGTGCCTTGTCGCCAGTTCATAAATGAGGAGGTCCCTCCTCAACAGGCCGATCCTGGGCACTGCCTGATCGACATTATAACAGGCCACCTAAAACAACCAAATACCAAAACAAATACCGTGTGACACTGACACAATTCCAATTGAACCAATGCTTATTGAAATGGCAATATCACAATCGTAATCACCAGTTGTAATGTGGTAGTCAGGGAGAGGCAGAATAAGGCAACGATTGTGGATGGGGCCATAATCAGCTACCGTTGGCTACAGTAAACACATACACTTTATTTGACAAAATAACTTTCAACTGTCATTTTAAACGGTTTTACTACACTGACGGCTGAATGCCTTACTAGGAAAGAATTTAATTTTTTTAAATTTTTTATATATTTTTTTTATATTTTTTTTTTTTCGGCTGACGGCCGCAAGCAACTTCAGAATACTCAACAGCTGAAGGCCTGAGTTACAAGTGAGGAAGGCAGTTACACATTAACAAATAGTAAGACATTTTCTTCTTAAACAATCAAAAACTGTAACAAGTTATAGTAAAGGCTGAAGGCCTTATTAAGAAAGAATTGCAAATTATTTGTCAGCTGAAGGCCACGAGCAATGTCACACAATCAACGGCTGAAGGCCTGATTGAGAAAAAATTCAAAATTATTCGTCACCTGAAGGACGCAATCAGTTTCAGAATACTCAACGGCTGAAGGCCTCAATTACAAGTAAGAAAGGCAGTTACATGTTAAAAATACTAAAACCATTTTTAAACAATCTTAACAAACTGCAACAGGCTATAGTGAAGGCAGAAGGCCTTATTAAGACAGAATGGAAAATTATTTGTCGGCTGAAACCCACAAGCAGTGTTACAAACAATTAACTGCTGACGGCCTGAATTACAAGTGAGGAACGCAATTACACATAGCATTAGGGTAAATTTTAAACAATTATAACAACTTGACCAAGTAAGGCAGAGTGATCCACAGACAGTGCTCCCTGGATCGACCTGAGGAAGGTGACTACAGCTGTGTAAGCGGTTAGACCGGCAGCCAAGAGTAATGATCACCTAAGGAGGGTAACTCAAACTAGAGACAGTTTAAAATCTGATCAACCTTCTTAGCAAATCCTCCTAACGCTGACAATCAGTACAACGATGGAATAATTCAGGCGAGAGCAAAGTGACAGACAGCACTGCATCTCCAGAATCCGGTGTTTAAAACACCAAAAGGCAGAAGGAACCACTATAACCCAGGTAGACAAGGAAAACAAATATCCATACACCAATCAAGGAAGCTGGAAAATTGCACGCCATAGAAGACAGCATCGGCAAGAGGAGGAAAAGTACACTGCCGCAAAATACGCTAACCTTCAGGGCAGTAAGATACGGCTGGTTGCACTTCAGCAATAATAACGCTAAATCCAAACTGATATCAAGCAGTAGAAGGCGGCTAGTAGCTTCCGCCAACCTGACGGACTCTACTTGTTGCAGTTCGTCTCACTGACCCTGGAGCAGCAACACGCAAACAACAGTGAGATCTCAAACAGTTGAGGTTTCACTGCTAGTTACAGCCCCTCAGTCCGACAATGCCTGCTCACTGCCAGTGGTCCCAGTCTGCCCCCGCACTGCCCCGCACTGCAGACCTCCGCTACTGCTGCCACTCGCAGACAAACAATACTAGCAAACTCATTGCCGCCATTAACACAAGAAGGAAATAAGACGCCACTGCCTCTATTACAAGATGTCAAGTTAATAACAGCAAGGATGAGAGCCGCACACGGCTCAGTGGTGCTACAGAAGAATGCTGAAGATTAGATGGGTAGACCATTTAACTAATGAGGAGGTACTGAATAGAATTGGCAAGAGGAGGGATTTGTAGCACAACTTGAACAGAAGAAGGGATCGCTTGGTAGGACATATTCTGAGTCTTCAAGGGATCACCAACGTAGAATTGGAGGGCAGCTTGGAAGGTAAAAATCGTAGCGGGAGACCACGAGACGTATACACTAAGCAGATTCAAAAGGATGTAGGGTGCAGTAGTTTCTTGGAGATGAAGATGCTTGCACAGGATAGAGTAGCATGGAGAGCTGCCTCAAACCAGTCTCTGGACTGAAGACCACAAGAACAACAACAACATGTAGAAGAAGGTGTAATTAGATGAATGACGAACACTAACTTCACTAACCGTAGGTTTATTCAGCACTTGCACATACAAGAACTCGGAGCGAACTGCCTCCGGCCAGAACACATACAGTATATATACAGCTACAAAACATTCCAGTACAATGATTCTTGACACTTTTGGATACTTCTAGAATGTACTCGAACCGAATATAGAAATTGTACAGTCCAGGTGAGTTTTGAACTCATGAGCCTCCATGCAACAGTTTAGTATCATAACCACTACACCACAATGGTACTCAGCTTCTTCTGTGACACTCCTGCCTCCTTAAGTGAACAGCTTCTCGGTGTTAAGTGCTCCTAGTCCGGGAATGAGTCATGGGTCCAGCATACTTCGACTCCCGATGACTGATTCTCGCCTTGGTGGTGATCTTCTTAGAACTTCTTTTGCGCTACGCTCTCCATCACCTTTCCGCTTGTTGCTGGATTACAAGTAAGGAAGGCCGGGGTCGAAATCTTCAACATCAGACAACTGTCTTACAAAATTATGAGGCCCAAGGTAGCGCCTGAGGAGCGTCTCAGAGAGATCAACCTTCCGAACAGGAGTGAAGATCCAGACGAGGTCACCAGGCTGGTAGACAACAGGGCAGTGACTCGTGTCATACCTTCGGCGATCGTTTTCTTGAGCCTGCAGCGTGCTCAGTCGAGCTAACTGCCGAGCTTCCTCAGCTCTGGTTAGCACCTGGTCGATGTAGTCGTCGTAACGAAAACACAGTGTCCATCGTCGTAGTCGCCTCACGTCCATGCACCAGGAAAAATGGCGTAAATTCTGTAGTGTCTTATTTGGCAGTGTTGTAGGCAAACGTCACGAAAGGTAGCACCTCATCCCAGTTGCTCTGCTAAACAGTGACTAACATTGATAGTTTGTCGGCCAAGGTCTTATTAAGGCGTTCAGTAAGCCCGTTAGTTTGCGGATGTTAGGCAGTCGTCATGTGATGAGTAATGTTGCACCGACGGTTTATCTCTGCCACAAGATTCGATTGAAAAACTTTCCCTCGATCCGTAATTAACGACCTTGGGGCATCGTGTTTTAATTCAATGTCTTCCACGATGAATTTGGCTACCTCGGATGCTTCCGCTGTTTTCACGGCTTTTATAATCGCATAGCGTGTCAGATAATCAGTGCAAACAATAATCGATCTATTGTCACTAGCAGACGTTGGAAGTCGTCCGAGGAGGTCAATCCCAACATGCTGGAAAGGCGTTTCGGCTGGTGGAATTGGTATGAGTCGGCCAGGTGGTTTCTGAGGAACTGCCTTTCTCGTCTGGCACTCTCGACAGTGCGACACATAATGACGCACACTCCTAAATAAACCTAGCCAGAAAAATCTCTTGAGGATTCTATCTTAATAAATCCTAAATGTCCGACCTCAGGTGTGTCGTGGAATTTCTGTAGAACATCTAAGCGCATGTGTTTAGGAATCACTGTTAGCCACCTCTTTCCAAACGGATCAAAGTTTTTCTTGCAAAGTAATCCATTAACTATCTTAAATTGTCCTTTCACATCCTCTGACCGATTTAAGGCAAGTATAATTTGAGATATTTTGATATCTTGTCGTCCTTCTTCTGCTGAGCAGAGAGATCCTGGAGTGCAGCGAGACAGTCACTATCTTCACCAAGCCTTGGTGGTCTTGCACAGGGTTTCTTGAGAGACAGTCGGCATCTTGGTGTTTTCTTCCACTTTTGTACACTACGGTAAAGTCATACTCCTGAAGATGTAGTGCCCACCTGGCGAGTCTCCTGTTAGATCCTTAAGATCTGTCAACCAACAAGTCAGTGTTGGTCTGTAACAACTGTGAATGGCCTTCCATAGAGATACTGTAAAAATCTGCACATGGCCCAGATCACAGCAAGACATTCTCTTTCTGTAGTAGAGTACTGTCTCTTGGCTTTTGTAAGTGTCCTAGAAGCATTGGCTATAACCTTCGCTTTTCCATCCGAAATTTGCACCAGAACAACACCGATCCCATACCCACTGGCATCTGTGTGTAGTTCTGTAGGTGCTCTCTCATCATGCAGACCAAGTACAGGGTCAGTCGTCAGAGCTTTTCGCAGCAAATCGAAAGAATCTTGTTGAGCACCACCCCAGAAAAATTTAGCATCAGCCTTTAACAACTCTTGGAGTGGCCTGGCTTTGATACAAAAGTCTTTGATAAAACTATGGTAATGAGAACATAATCCGAGGAATCTTCTCACCTCTAGAATACTTTTAGGACTAGGAAATTCCATTACAGATTTCACCTTTTCTGGGTCTAGCCGCACACTTTCGTTTGACACAAGGTGTCCAAGTATATTGATTTCTTTTGCTCCAAAGAGAAACTTTCTTAGATTAAGTTTCAGTCCGCCTTGATGGAAATACTTAAGAACGGCCCTTTCTTTTCATATGTTCATCAAATGTCTCTGAGAAAACTATAATGTCATCAAAATAACAAAGACACATCACCTACTTCAGGTGCCTTAGAAGTTCATCCATCATCCATTCAAAAGTTGTTGGTGCATTACACAAACCAAATAGAATTACCTTAAACTCAAACAGGCCCTCAGGGGTGATGAATGCAGTTTTCTCACGATCAGCCTCATATATTTAGATTTGCCAGTATCCCGAGTACATGTCCATGGTTGAGAAATACTTAGCCCCCTTCAGGCTATCGTCAATTCGTGGAAGAGTATAAACTTCATTTTTAGTTACCTTTTAAGCTTCCTGTAATCAAAACAAAAGCGCCAACTGCCATCCTTCTTCCTGACGAGGACCACTGGTGACGACCATGGGCTCTGCGAAGGCTGAATGATGTCATTCTTCATCATTTTCTCTACCTCGTCGCGAATTATTCGATGTTCCGTTGCTGACACTCGGTATGCTCTCTGGCTAATTGGTTGATGGTCTCCAGTGCTAATCCGGTGCTTCACCGTCGATTTGTCTAATTTGCTCTTCACCTAAGCATTCAGAAAACTCTTGAAGAATGGCAAGTAGCTTCTTCTGTTGTTCCTTAGTGAGATAACAGAGATAGTCGAGCTAGAAGATCTTGTCTCGTAGTGTTAGCGCACATTTCGCCCACATACTCATGGGATGTTTCAATGATGCTCAGCTGTTCTTCAATTAACGGCTCAGCATTTGCTACGCACATGCGTCTTGAAAGGATCTGCGGCTCTTGGCAACAATTAAATATCCACAATTCACCGAATCCGTTCTTAAACGAGATAACAGAGGCTGGGATGACCAAGTTATTCTTCAGTGGCATGCTTGTCTCACATTCCACTACAAGATCCATGGGTTGTTGCATGGCATGACACATGACAGCTACCTTTTTAGCGCTGACTGCAGGAATGATCACGTCATGCAGAAGCACATCTTCGTGTCGACAGTATCTCACCCGTCTAGCATAATCGAGCAACCACAGTCTATAATTGCCTGAGAAGCTTTCAAAAAGTCCCATCCGAGAATGACGTCATGACTACACTCTTGTAAGACGATGAATCCCCAGGGTTGTGTAGTATGGCCACTTATACCCACAAGAATGGTACATATTCCTGTAGGTTTTACATATTTCCCATTAGCCACCCTCAGCAGAGATGTTTTGGTGTCGACGAATATGGTTTTCTACAACCGGTGACGGTACTTATCCGAAATGACTGAATATGAAGCTCCAGAGTCCACAAGAGCTTAGGCTGGTCGGCCATCCATGAGGATATCAACGTAGTTTCTTATCAGTTTTGTAGTGATCGACGGCTGAGTATTTTTCTCTCCGGTGGCCTCACCTCCAAGGAAGGTCGTACCCTTTAGTTTTCCAGGTTGCGGCGGTTAGATGATCGGCTGGAGCCTCAGAAACGGCGATGGAGACTGATCGGCGTGTTGGGGAGCGTCCTCCCCAGCGGCTAGATTATGGCGATGGTGACCTACGTCGTCCTGCACCCACATCTTCTTGTTCATCTTTGTCGTCCCGGAGTTGGCGTCGGCTAAGATCGGTCTGCTGTCTTCCGTCGCGGGCGTCATCAAATATCCGCCGCCTTTCTCTACAACAGCGCACCACATATCCCGGTCGTCCGCAGTGGAAACATACTGGTTGGTTATCCTGGGCCCTCTAGACGTCTGTTTTCCTTGGTGCCCAAAGAGGTTTCTCGTGCGGCATTGTAGGAACGTAACTCCGCCTGGGTCTCGACTTTTTCACCGTTTTAAAGCGAAATGAAGGACGAGAGATTGGGTTCAATGCCTGTTCCATTTCCTCCCTTATGACCGTTTCAAGCGTCTCGGTTATTTGCTCGCCGTGCAATCCAAGTGGCTTCTGACCTACCTCTCTCACTATCTAACGAAGAACACTTGTGAAATCAGTTGCTTCCTCCATCACAGACATCGATACGACGTTTGGATAGCCGTTCAAGCTTCTTGCGTGTAATTCTTCATTGATGCATTGTATCGATATAGTGGCACCGTTTTATGAAGTCGTCTGCTGTCGTAACTTCCTTCAGGAGTAGGGCTTGATACATGTCTTCAGCAACACCCTTCATGAGATGTGCAACCTTATCTTTCTCCTTCATTCTCGAATCCATTATTTTACACAGCTCCAAGACGTCTTGAATGTAGGAAGCTGTAGTTTCTCCTGGCCACTGTGCCCTGCACTTTTATTTATCTTCAGCCTTGCACTTCTGTCGTTGCCGAAATACTTGCGCAGTTCCGCTTCCTGTAATCAAAACAAAAGCGCCAACAGCCATCCTTCTTCCTGACGAGGACCACTGGTGACGACCATGCGCTCTGCGAAGGCTGAATGATGTAATTCTTCATCATTTTCTCTCCCAGCTTGTGAACTTCCCCTCGTTGTTTTCATACCATTGCTTGGCAGTGCCCTCCAAGTAGAAAAACACGTTAGCTAAACACACGGTGTCATTCCATTTGTTAAATTTGGCTATACGCTCATGCACCTTGAGCCACTTCTCTCAGGTACTCGATAAGCGACATGTTACTGGCAAATTAGTGTGTGAATTCCGCTACACGAGGTACTATTCGTAATGTAAACAGTTTTTAATTAAAGTTAATGTTTCGCAAATCTTAATTACATTTGGACTGCAGCCTAACACGATATAAAACATAATGTCGTCAGGATTGGGATTTATTGGCAGTGTCATTTAATTTTGGTTTGATTAATACGAAAATAATAATATTTGTGTTGAATTGACTTTTTGAGATACACGCAGTCCATTTATACCGGATATTAAATTATAAAAAATTGGAGACTATTTTTAAAACGTTTATTTTAAAGTTATCAGATGATTTCAGACAAACAAAGTGCTATAAATAATACAAAGAATACTAAAATTAATCATAACAACCATAATAGATCAATAAGAATTAAGAAAAATGTTTTGTACGAGATTTTTTTCTTCGGTGCTTTTGGTCCAGACAGTCTCTCTTCATGTTCCAGCAGTAGTCTGTTATCATATGGCGATCCCAATGACCTTAATAGCTTTCCTCCATAACCTTGATTCTTGGTGGAATCGTTCCCCTTGTTCTTCGGTGTAATCGCTGAAGTTGTTAAAAATTTTATCTAAATGACTATGCAAAAATGCAATCTGACACTCTTATTAGTTCCTAGATTTTGGAAATTCTGGAGCATTTTTTCTATTATTTCGGAATATTCTTCAGCTTTGTGATTCCTCAAAAAAGTTTTGACAACTAATACAAAGCTTGTCCATGCTTCCAATTCAACTTCAGTCATTTGGTTTTGCGAAACCATCATTGTTTATAAGAGTACGAATTTGTCGCTCATCAAAAATTCCTGCTTTTAACTTTTCTATACTCAGACCAGTGAATGATCGACAAATATATTTGAAGCAATCGCCATTCCCATCTAAAGCTTTAACAAACTGTTTTATAAGCCCAAGTTTTATGTGTAGTGGCGCAAGAATAATTTTTAGTCAATTGTTCATGAACGATGTTATCTTTTCCTATAGTCAGGTTCGTTTTCGTCTTCCCTGCTCCAATGTTAGTTTTTCGCACGACTGTCCCACAGAAAAGAAAACAGCGATATTTAGTGTATCCACTTTGATGACCAAATAAAAAATTCACCTTTTTAAATCTACACACACTGACCACTGAAGGTGAAATGAAATTGTCTCTAAAACAAGTTTAATATGTAACTTAAGAGTAGTTGAATGAGTTATCGGGATCGAAGCTAATTTATTTCAGTTATGCAGTGACACTCTTTGGAAATCTTTTTGATCTATCTAGGAAATGTCGTCAGTCTTTTGGTTGGTATACTGGAAGACCCATCAAATTTAAAAGCCCAGAAATATCACTACAATATACGATATCATTCGTCTCGTTAAAATATGGAAGAATGTCGCGCTCCCTAGTTCGATAGGATTTTATTGATACGCCAGGCTGAAGACAATGTTTTTTTAAAAAATAAAATCTTGACGCAAGAAGCTCAGCTGATTTCTTACACAAATTTAAATCTCGAATCTAGTCGTTTAGCTTGCACTGAGGAAAGTGTTGCAGTAAAGCATTGCACTCTTCGAATTCGCTTTCACTATTTCTTTTACTCTGACTGTCTAAAATTGCGACGTCATTACATAAACCGTATAATAAGGAAGAAAATACCGGTGTTGGCAAATCTTCACTTTGCAAGACTAGTGGCTTAGCGTATTGTACGTTCGGGTAAATCAAGGAGCACTTTTTGTATCGAATCATACCTTTTACATTCACACCATAAAAGTAGCAATCCTGGAAGTTGTTTCTTGGCTCTGTCCATGTCATCGGTATTCCAAATGGCAGCCCTTTTCGCCCTCCATGACTCCAGTATCGAAGTAACTCCACGCAAGTTTTATAAACGTTGTGTGGGACCCAACATTTACCATATTGTACAAGCTCTTTTCCAAAACATGCACGATAGCTTTACCTTACAAAACCATATGTATTCCGTCATTGCTTTTCTTGGCAGTATTTACCACATATGTTGCAGAAATGATCGGGATTATTAACACAAGACTTCTGTGATACTTCCTGGAATAAAAACGCCCAAACAGGACAGCTGCATGAAGTAACTGACAGCGTATCACGTTTGCAGAAAAACTGTAACGAATGGGTACACAAGAAGCTTATCTGCACAAAATAATAACGGTTGAACGGCGAACATCGTAAGGTCACCTGTGAAATGCCTGATAGTCACGGCACTCTCTATGAGAAGCAGAGGTAATTAACGTAGTTTGCCAAATGCGCATGAGGTGCCATAGTTATCAAGGAAAAGGCACTAGGCCATATGGAGTCACAGGCCACATTGAGTACAGTTATCTCACTTCGAAAATGACACGTTGATGACGGTAGATTCGTAAAAAACTTGTATATTTTATAGGGCGGTTTATCATGAGGACTAGAGTCTATTCAAATAAAATAATTTATAGGCTAAGTACTTCATTATCACATGTATCTAAATCGACTCCCTAAGAACGCCGCAGAATTTATTTTTGTTTCCCTCCGTAATATTTAAAAGTACTACTGATGTTCAGTGAGCAACGATGACGAAAGTGACCTTGAAGAAACTTCCTGGCGAGCATTAGACACCAATTACAACAATCTAGTCACGAGACAGAAGCGTGCTTCCCCGTCACAAGCCTTCTCTCGGCAACTCAATTAGTACACTTATCGAAACAAGTACCCGGCGGAAACCAGTTATAGAGCACTGGGGATTCCATGTGTTGCTTCCTCTACTGACCAACTCAGCATCACGTGAGTAGGACTGGAATAGTAACGGATGTCCCATTTGTAAGGTACCAAGGGAAAAAGTGTTAAAAAATGATATCCCACACCTGCATACACAGTTCAACATGGCGCTACGTGTTCGTGAATGTTGTTGCCAGAATACTGAACATCACTGGATTCCACGGCGGATGTTTTCGCGTAATTCGTCGATGGGGATTAGTTTGTTATTGTGCAAAAATTAACCTTTAGTATCGTAATAACCAACAAATAGAAGAAGAATAGGCAAAAAGTAAACATTCAATTATTTTAAGTAGGTGATTTCACTTTGGAACTACTAGGACATGCAGTTTTCAGTCACCCATAGTTTCATGTGATATATTTGAAAGCAAATTCGTATTTTTCATAGACACAATCCCACATCTCAAAATCTCCATGAACTCATAACGCCTCAAACAAGTTATAGTCCTAAATAACTAACAAAAACACGGGTAAAATTTATTAAATCTTGTATCTAAACTACAAACTGCTACATTGATTATAGTTCTAACCCACCAATAAACGCAGTAGGACAATCTAAATTTACGTTACAATAATTTTAGATGTATGAGGAGCGTTCAATTAGTATTGCCATGCCTTGTTGCATTGTTTCTTTATTCTGAAAACAGGTCGATTTTATTCGGAATTCCAATGCACAATATTATTCCCCACACTCCTAGCTACGAATCCCTGTTTTCCAACATTATCTGCGTTCAATGCGAGTCCGTTGTGCCACTTTAGTGGGAGGGCCTGGTCGATGTAGGATACTACGTTCTGTTACATCAATAACGTCCACATCATCGATGTTTTGCTTCCCGCAGAGTACCAGACAGATGGAAATCGAAGGTGGTGCTGTAGGCTGGGTGTGGGATAACAGTCTAATGAAGTTTTATGAGCTCCTCTCGGGTGCGCAGATTTGTCATGGCAAAGGAAAAGTTCACTTACATTTTTGTGGCGACGAACACGTAGAATCTTCTTCAGTTTCCTGAGGGTAGCCCTACACACATCAGAGCTGATCGTTGCACCATGACGGATGACATCAAACAGAATAACCACTTCGGAGTCCCAGAAGACCGTCGCTATGACTTTACCGGCTGAGGGCACGGCTTTGAACATTTTCCTCGGAGTGGTGAACCTTTTTCATTGCCAATGACGACGTTCGACAAAAAATTATCAAGATCCACCTCGTAACGTGAAAGAAATTCCCCATAGATGGTCCTTCGTTGAATTTTATGTACCTCTGTTAGATGGCTAGGAAACTGGCGCGCCCACACCTTTGACTACCCCAGCTGATGGACGAGCGTGTCAGCACTACCAACAGAGATGGCCAATTTTGCAGCGAGGTGTTTGTTTGTGGTCTGTCGATCATCTCGAATGAGAGTGTCTGCACCCTCCAACATTGCTTGAGTCATAGCTGTGTGTGGTCGGCCGAGAATCGAGAGGTTGGACAGGTTCCTGCGACGTTGTTCACTCTCGTGCCTCATCAGACATTCTGCAAGCCTTTATGAACATCTGCGATGCTCTGGTTTTCCGACGAACGAAACTCAGCTCTCTGCTTGGATTGCACCTCTGTTACTGGCTCCATTTTGAAGACTATGTATAGCGTTGCCACCTATAAGAACCTCATGAAACTGTAGGGGCTGGAGCGGGAATATTTCATGGTTCAAAATGGCTCAAATGGCTCTGAGCACTATGGGACTTAACATCTGTGGTCATCAGTCCCCTAGAACTTAGAACTACTTAAACCTAACTAACCTAAAGACATCACACACATCCATGCCCGAGGCAGGATTCGAACCTGCGATCGTAGCGGTAACGCGGTTCCAGACTGAAGCGCCTAGAACCGCACGGCCACACCGGCCGGCTATTTCATGGTATCCCACCCAAAACTCTGCATTTGTTATCCGAAATTGCCGCTTTAGATGTGTGTCACATTGCCGCATCTTGCTGGTATCAGCCAAGTGTCAGTTTCTAGTGATTCAGTTGGTTCACAAATTCGTGAAACAAATCCCTGTACACTTCGCTGGTGACGGTAGCGTAAAAAAAAAAATTGGTCCAATGATGCGATGCTGTGATATTGCATAGAAATCATCCATCCTCTGTTAATGAAACGGTTCCTCAATGACTACATGTCAGTTAACACTACTGCATAAACGTATGTTTTGTGAGTTTATGTACCCTGATAAGTGGAACCACACTTCATCTCTGTACCACATGTACTGCAATATTTGTGGACTTCCAGTGCTGAATCGCTGAAACCTTGGCAGTACGTTAGGTGTTTGTCATGATCAATCTGAATACGTTCATGAAGAACTGTAAGCTTGTGGGAATACAGGCCTACTTTCTTAGCAGTTATGTGACTTGGGAAACGCCGTAGTTCATATTCGTCCTTTGAACGACGAAGAGAATTTGTGGGTGATGCCAACAATCATGTCTTTACTTCAATCACACTTTGTTCTGATAATTGCGAGCGCTCCCCGCCGATCAGGTCTAACAGTGTCACCTTGTAAGGTGGCAGAATAAATGAAGGTCAGATTCGCATGAGAGCTTAATACATTGCAAGAGGAAGGTAAATATGGCACCTAACTTAATTCGGCGGTAACGAGCAGATTTGCCTAGCAGTATGTAATGCAAAAAGGGATGACGTTCAATCGATGGTAACTAACACACCGTTCCTAAAATTCATGTTTGAGCGGAATTTGAAACAAGCAGTGAGAGGCGTTTTAGTTTGGAATTCTGAGGGACGATGCAGAGGCAAGGCCGCGCTACATGGAGTACCACGGAAACCACTTAAAGAGGTGTCCCAGGCGGAAAGTCATCGACCTACCAGGTGGCCCACACGGGGAGAGTGAGTATAATGACCCATCTGAGGGAGGACAGGAAAGAAAGCTTTTAGAAAACTGCATTTCGAAATTCCAAATGGATATGAAACAAGACCAGTGACCCATTTTCGATCACATGTCCAGCGAGTGGTGCACACGTGAGAGAGTCAATGTACGCATTTAGGTGCCTGGAATGGGCACAAAACGTCCGATTGGCGGAAATGCGCTAGGAAGGAGAAAAGAGCCAAAGTTTCGACGCAGTTTAATGGTAGGGACCTTGCGATTGGTAGAGAGAGTTTCCACAAGAGGAACGCTCCTATCCGTCGAAAAAAGCCGTGGCGTGAAGAACAGTAGAGCCCAGGTGGCGAGACAGTTCGGCTATGAGTAAGACAAGACGGAAATTTTCATGGACTCTTGTATAAACTGGCGTCAAGCGCAGAATGGAGCGCATAACGCCCTGTATGACACAGAGGAGTATTTTGTGTGAACACTGCGTTCACAGCGTCTGATATCCAGCTAGAAATTAGCTGTAGCATCGTTTAGCTTCAGCTGTGGAGAAACAAATCAGACCATTAGTTAATTGTTCTTACGAGAACTGAGAGGGTATTATAATATGGACGCTGCTCCAACCATGTCGCCACATTCTATTACTAGGGATGAGTACATGTTCTCTCACCTAACGAGAAACATAGGGAAAGTTTCTGCTGGAAAATTCAGCAAAGGTGTAATTAGTTTTACAGGAATTTCAGCGGAAGAGAGCGGCCTAGCAGACGACAGCTCATTGCAGCTTAAGGTAAATACCGCGAGCAGAGGTGTAAACTAGTTGGTTCACCAGCTTGCGTCAACTGTAATGACGAGCGACCTTGGGTAATCTTTTGCTCAATTTGTCACATAGCTAACCATCCACCGTAGACTTGATTGTCACCCTAAAAACAGAACCGAAGTTTGAACCGGAATCGAACGATTTTAGTAGTACTGAGCAATATCATAACGTGAGTGTAGGAACAATATTGTAAAGAAGCTTCTAGCTAAACTTTAAATTTTTCGTATTTAGGATAATTTAACCTTGTGGGAGTTAATATTTAATATTGTTGTGTTTAGGATTATTTCACTTTTTGATGTTGACGAGATGCGTCATCCTGACAACTGTTTTTTGTTGTCACATTGAAAACTGTGTAAAAGCGTGTATTTGTGTGCTAATATCGCGACATTAAACATGCCATTTCAACTTACACAGTTGTCTTCAAAACTAGAATAAGAAAAACGAAAAATATTGCACCTTACAACCTTTATCTCCATCTTCATTACCAAGCCTCGATTGCAGTGTTTAGATGGTTTACGTCGACCACCGGAACTTTCTAGAAACAGTCGCTGACGTGTTTAAAAGGAACCACTTGTCCAATACTGTTTCACTAGAAGCACACGCTCTCCCACGGAATATCGATACGTCGGCAGAATCAAACAGCACCAGAACAACAAAGTCGCACAGAACAACACGAACGGTAAGCCATGCTACACTGAAACGGGAGACCCACACACAGATCACGGAACCTCATGTCCCCACACTTCACAGCTACTGAAACATCTACTAGTTACTGGAGAATATCTGCCTTGAAATCCAGTAGACTGACAGCAACATTCACGAACAAGCAGCGCCGTATTCAATTGTGTATAGAGGTGGAGGAGATCACTTTCATCAACTCTTGTGATGTACCTTTATTTCTCAGTCATAAAACTATGTCAAGTACAAATTTAGTTACGTATCCTGTTTTATTAACTGATTTATAATAACTTCCCTGAAGCCCCGTATGAGTGGGACACTCTCTACTTAAACAGAGTCCACGTACGTTTTGGACCAGTTAAAACAGCGTAACAGAATGTGATCCCAAAGGTTAATGACTGATCATTTTATTTCCCATAATTTGCTATCAAATGTGCAGTTTGGTTTTAGGAATGGTTTAACAACTGAAGATGCTACATTCTCTTTTCTCTGTGAGGTACTGGGTGGATTAAACAAAAGGTTTCGAACGCTAGGCATCTTTTGTGATTTAACTGGGGCGATTGACTGTATTGATTACTAAATATTGCACCAGAAGTTGGACCATTACGGAATACAGGACGTAGCTCACAACAGGTTCACCTCTTACTTTCATAACAGACGATAAAAGGTCATTCTCCACAATATTGAGAATGACTATGATGTGAGGTACGAGTGGGGCACAGTTAAATGGGGCCACCCCTGTTCCTTATCTATATAAATGATATACCCTAAGATATTATGGGTGATACTGAATTATCGCTGTTTTCTAATGACACTAGCTTGGTAGTAAAGGTAGAAATTTCACAGAATGGGCATATGATTAGTGAAAGCGAACAGTTCACATTTCTAGGTGCTCAAATAGAGTCGAAAGCCCACGTTAAGATTTTGTCCAGATACTTAATGCTGCAACTTTACTTTTAGAACGGTATCTGAAGTAAGTGCTAGTTCAACACGAAAAGTAATCTACTTTGCTTAATTCGCTTAAGACGTATGGTACTATATTTTGGGGTAACTCTTCCCATTCTCAAAGGGTATTTTTGGCTCAGAAATGGGCGGTAGGGGAATAAATGGTGTAAGTTCGTGAACCTCTTGTTGACCCTTGTTCATTAGTCTGGGTACTGGACATTGGCCTCCGTGTGGGGTTGTTGGTAGCCCCATTGGGCGCCTCCCCAGGTGGCGGATAGGGGAAAACTTCCTAGATATAGTACGTACTGGGGAAATGAAATACACAGGGCGGACCAAAAACCAACAAAAAACACAAACCCCAATCGTGTCTGTTCAGCATCTGGTGGCCAGGGGTCAGCGTCTGTTCCTCTAGTTGAGGCGGCTGCACAAAAATCTTCTCGAACTCAAAAACTGAGTCGTATCCCCTTGTTCTCAGCAGAGATCACCACAAAAACCAAAATTCAACTTGAACGGATGATGGAAAAGACGGCCACAGAGTCACTACCCCAGCCACCAGTCGATAGAATGGATTCACTTGACCATCGGCTTCTGGGGGGTCAGCTACACGGTGCAGAGAAGAATCTGAGCTTCTCAAAGACTCCTCACACTCTCAAAACGAGACGTAAAAATTTTATTAGCACAATTAATGTGAACACCCTCACTAAAACAGGCAAATTAAAGCAACTCACCAACACAATGAGAAAATTTGACCTGAGAATCACTGCACTGCAACAGACAAGACTCATTGATGCAGGCCACTTTAACTCAGGGAATTACAGGCTCTACAAGGGCAAACCTGCCATAAAAGTAAGAGACAAAATACCACTTTTCGGACCTGGATTCGCCGTACACACTTCCATACTCGGCTCTGTTATTGAATTCACGTCTCCCAAAACGAGACTTCCTGCTTTCAGTAAAGTCAGCTAATAAAACCTCTTCTGGAGAAACTTCGTACTTAAAATCAAGAGTACCAAATTTCAAAAACCTGAAGTAACCACATGGAGATGACCAAGTCTTAGACGGGGTAAATACCAAAGTCACCATATCGCAATTTCCAAGGAAAACATAAGAGAAATTCTGAACGTCAGAACCCGCAAAGGTGTCTTTGAATCAAATCATCTTCTTCAAATAGAAACAAAATTCCAACCCAACAAAATGCTAAAAAGCCCACCCAAAAGTACCATAGCAGATCCGGAATATCTGAATCTCAACAAGGAAAAAATCATCTAGCAAATAAATCGTGTAAAATCAACAGACTGGAAGAAACTAACAGAGAAAATTCAGGAATCTATCAAATTAGGACAACCCCCTCGTACCTGGAAACATCGCTGGTGGAACGCAACCTTCGATCAGGCAATCGACAACCGAATAAAGGCGTGGAAAAAATTTAGCAGTCACAAAACTGAACAAAACCGGGAGAACTTTCATAAAACTCGAAAACAGAGCTAAAAAATAATTAGGAAAGAAAAACGGGGATATGACAACAACAGACTCCGAAATTCAGCAAGATTTCATCAAAAATAATACAAGAAATTTCTATAAGACTTTCAGAGAAAACTTACAGGGATACAAAGCGCCTAGCTTGTGCTTAAAAAAACCCGACGGCTCTTTGGAAACTAACACGAAGAATAATTACAAAATCTTAGCCCAGTATTTCAGTTCCCTCCTCAACTGCGAACCACCCCAAGAAAAACATGTGTTCTCTTCTCCAGTATTCACACACCCAGACTCACATGCCCCGGATCTCGAAGAAATTATGGAAATAGTCAAACAGTTGAAAAATAACAAAGCACCAGGAGAAGATGGCAACATTGCTGAGTTATGGAAACTAAACGATCTTATACGTATGCAGAAACTACATTGTATAATATCAGACATATAGATGGCGGAGCAAATACGAAAGGACTGGAAATGCACTCTAATTCACCTGCTACACAAAAATGGCGACAAGAAAATCAAGTCGCTTACAAAATTCTATCCAAAGCACTTTTAAACAGGATAGAATCCCAAGCAGATCCACTAATTGGTGAATACCAGTCCGGATTCAGAAAAGGACGATAATGTGCGAAACAGATCAGATGCTTAAAGACATGTTACAAATGGGAAAATGCAGAAACAGGGTAATTACGAGCATCGACTTCAGGAAAACATACGATTCAGTTGACCGTAAAACCCTCTTTAAAATCACGGAAGAATTTGGGATCAACCGAAAGAACAAAAAATCACAGAACAGACACTTACAGGAGCAACATCCAAAGTGAAATCCATGGGCGAAATATCAGAACCCTTCGTAATCAAAACTGGAGTCCGACAGGGGGATGGACTGTCCCCAATGCTTTTCAATATTGTTCTAGAAAAGATCATCAGGGTATGGGAGTCTCATGTAAAGGGCATCCAAATTGGTATCAATAAAGACAACCGAGTTAAAATCAAGTGCCTTGCTTTTGCTGACGATATTGCAATTATCACCAATAACAGAACAGAAGCGATTCACGCAGCGGAAAAATTACATGAAATTTCACAGAAAACCGGACTACAGATATCTTATGAAAAAAACAAATACATGGAAATGCAGCCAGAAAATAAATCCCCTTTAATCACTAAACATGATAGAATTCCACAAGTGTGCCGTTTTAAATACCTCAGAGAAACTATACGGTCCTCAGGATTAAACCGAATCGCCAATGAACAAAGAATCACCAAGCTCGAGAAGATCTATAAGCTAACGCCGACGCATTACAACAAGAAGTGCGTTTTGACAGACGCAAAATTAAGGCTGTATAGAACAGTGATTCTTCCAGAGGCAATCTATGCAACTGAAACAATGGTGATTGGTGGTCATTCCAAAAGTAGGGAAATAGAAAAGCAGGAAAGAAAAATTCTCAGTGTGATTTACGGGTCAATCAACAAAAAAGGAGCCGGCCGCGGTGGTCTAGTCTAGCGGTTCTAGGCGCTCAGTCCGGAGCCGCGCGACTGCTACGGTCGCAGGTTCGAATCCTGCCTCGGGTACGGATGTGTGTGATGTCCTTAGGTTAGTTAGGTTTAAGTAGTTCTAAGTTCTAGGGGACTGATGACCATAGATGTTAAGTCCCATAGTGGACTTGGAATTTGGATGAAGAGACCACAAAACGAGCTCAATATAAAGACCAACACAGTAACAGACGAAATCAGAAAATGCCGAGCCAAATTTTATACACACATCTACAGGATGGAAGACTCAAGGACAGCAAGAAAACTTTTCAATATTATAACAAAGAGTAAATACGGCACAGAATGGCTGAAAGAAGTCCAGAAGGACCTGCAGCAGAAAAACATAAAAAATCTCGAAGAGCGCGCTGTGTGCCGGAATAAAATCACAAGTGTGAAGTTTGAGGAAAGAACATCGCGTCAGCCTGGTAAAAAATGTACAGAAGAACGAAAGAAGGAGCGTTATGAGGGGATGGAGAGTTTTTTGAAAGCAAAGAAGAAAAACGTCCGATGATGAAATTATGAATTCAATTTCAATCGCTCTCTCAAAAGGGGAACAATCGTTATAATATTCTCTACCGTCGTTTCACGTTAACAATGTCAGCTTATTCCCAAGAATTGGAAGTCTTTCACCTAGTTAATACTATGCAGAAACAGAAATCCAATCTGCATTTGGATCTCCCTTCCTTGACTCTCGTGCAGAGAGGAGTGCTGTATATTGTTGCATCCATTTTCAAAAAGCTACCACAAGAATTCAAAAATCTTAGCAGTAATTCAAGCGCTTTCAATTCAAAACTAGTTTCCTCATGGGTTACTCCTTCTACTCCGTCAAGGTTTTGCTTGGAAAATTAAGCTGATTCATATGTTATACTGTTGATTGCGTTTACATAACCTTATGGCTGGTAGCTTTTTGGATTCATAAACATTTTATTTTATCTGTTATTACTTTTCTGTTGTAATTTCATGTAATGAGACCATTAAAGACCTTGGAGATTTGCTGCTCAATTTGGACCTAAGGAACTAGACGAGTAAAGTAAACAAAAAAAATCGGGAGTCACTTTAGACAGAGCATCAACATTTGACTTTCATTTGCATGACAATAAAAGGAAAGTGCGGTCGTGTGTTTACCTCGAGAAGAAGCTTTCGAAAATGTCTTGGTGAGTGGATTGGTTGCTTGATTTGGGGGGAGCGGGACCAAACAGCGAAGCCATCGGTCGCATCAGATTGAGGAAGGATGAGGAGGGAAGTCGGCCGTACCCTTTCAAAGGAAAAATCCTGGCATTTGCCTGGAGCGATTTAGGGAAATCACAGAAAACCTAAATCAGGGTGGCTGGACGCGGATTTGAACCGTCGTCCTACCGAATGCGAGACTAGTGTGCTAACTACAGCGCCACCTCGCCCGGTTTGGTGAATGCATACATCTGTGCTTAAAGGAACATTCCTCACTTTTTCTTCCTCGCTGTTAATGTTCACGTCCACCGGGTATGGACTGGATGTGCTGATAGTGGCTACATTGATGGGCAGCAAAATGCATCTAGAAGGGGACAACCATTGGAGCATCTGATCAACTCCTATGGGTTGGTTACCTCTTTTTCCGAACTTTTTCAGACGCACTACCGTAGAAACACCCAGATTTTCAGTGAACTGACTATTTCGTTGGTTTACTGCAGAATATTTTATACATTACGAATGAAGGACACAGAGCACTTGTGTAACATTCTGCAATGGTATCTACCGGTAAGCGCATCATCAACATATAATACAGAAACCAATAACCAACTTTGGGTGATGGCAACTTTCAAACTGAATTAAACGCCGTTAAACAAATATCGTCAAACTCCTGCCGTCGTGGACTCCATAACGCATAAGAAACAGAAACAATAGATCTCCACTCTTCTTTATCTTATAGTCAATCCTCTACCTCAGGACCTCAACAAATAGTAGGCAGTTGAATATTTAGGAAAAATCTCTTAGAATGTGAGCAGAAAGCATAAATATAGGAAGTTTTAAACACTAGTTCATTTGCTCAATATTACTGGACACGTTTTGCCGAATCGTAAGTACAGTACAAAATCTCTGGAAAAAGAGTGAAATGTAAAAAACTAAATTTGTAATTGCAGTAAATTCTACAGAGGACAGTCTGATAGGGCAATATCCACCTGTCTGAGACAACACCACAGCTGTTGGAGACAGAAAAGGGTTCTCCCTCTTTCCGGACCACCTGCTTAATGAAGGCCACAGTTACAAGACGTAACATGAAGTACTACAAGACATCCAAGCGGGAGAGAGGTGTATCATCTTGAAATAAAAGAAATTAATAAACATATGGCTGTCCGGAAAAACTCGGTACTGAATGATAAGACACAATTCCCTTATTTACCACTTCTAACCGCAGATACTGCAAATATACCCATCCCTCCTACTTACATGCTCCATATTTTCCTTTATATCTGTTACTGTGGTTTCATTTGCCGTATAATTTTACACTGTGTGTAACAATACTGTCTTTTACCAGTTTGGTCATCATGTTTCTAGCTTGTAATCTTAAACTTGTTTCAGACAATTTTATCTTGCTCAGTCGTGAAACTGAAACACATCACCGAGGTTTACTGTTCTTTGTTAAATTTTTCCTTCACTGATCAGTTGCTGTAATTTGTCAGGCAGATTATTAATTGAAATGGTCATATATTTTTTTCCATAACTAAATAGTGAAATGAAATGAGCCTTTGGCGTCATTGGCCAGGAGGCCCCTTACGGGGCAGGTCTTATTACATTCGACGTCACACTGGGCGACCTGCGCGCCTGGATGGGGATGAAATTATGATGAAGACAACACAACACCCAGTCTCTGAGCGGAGAAAATCCCCGACCCAGCTGGGAAATGAACCGGGGCCCCTTAGGACGGCAGTCCGTCACGCTGACCATGCAGCTATCGGGGCGGACAACTAAATAGTATGTGCTTCCCATTTTATCGCGATAATTCTTCTCATTTAAGTCTTATATGGAACATTAATAATTTCCTTATAGGACAGCGAGTTGATGGACTGCTTGGATGCATCTATTTCAGAATGTTTTATCTCACAAAATTCACGCCAACGTAATTTCATCTTTTTATTTTATTACGATCTAACAGCCGAAAACAAGTTAGTTAAATGTCAGGTATTGTAGAACATTACAAACTGTCGTGTGTTTTCTTTTAACTCTGACTTTTAATCAGCGGAAATAATTATGGAGAGCCGATATTTGATTACTTGGGCAGACTTTCACGTTCTACCGTTGAAGGAGTTGAAGTCTGAGAGACCAGCGTAAGAGGATAGTGGACGATTGTTACGAGATAGACATGAGCAGAAAAAGGCTTGGGAAAGAAGGTGGCAGGAGGCAAATCGTCAAGAAACCAGCTTTTAATGAGCGCAACAACCGATGTCCTCAGTGGGCAACCACAAAGGAAACCGTGGTCCAGTTGAAACGGCACCGCACTAAAGAAGGACTTTTTAACTACGTCGGGTGCAGGTAGCGTTTCAAAGAACGCCTAGACAACCATCACACTATGGTGGACTCTCCTGGAACAACCGCTTTCGGTGGCCCTTGTACATGGTGGCAGCCAGTCGAGGAATATTTTAGGGAATTGGTTTAAAAAATTTATTTCGAAGGCCCAGTCAAATCTTAACAAGTTTACTCCAAGAGCAACTTACGCTGTGCCTACGTGACACAAGTTGCCTGTCTCTCAAAACCGAGGCAATTCTGTCCGGTTAAAGCTGCTGACAAGAGACGCCCTGAGACCTCTGCTAAAACTGCTAGCGGATTCACGCCATTGTTTTTAGCCAATAGCGTGCGTGGGATACAGGTCACGTGTCTGGACGCTGGAGTGATCTGCGGAGTGGAACGCAGTTGCCTCGCTCTCTTGTAATCCAGACCTCTAGCAGAACAGACGTCCTTTTGGAAGGCAGAACCTCTGGCTCTGCTTTTCACGCCCAGCCACCAACGTAAGTTAACATGAACAGCTTCCCCTTCCGTTGCCCATTTGAATTAATTGTTCGACCTCCTAGACTGGTCTAAAACTAGTAACTTCCGACTCTAGGGGCGCCCCTTGTACACCGTACATTGAAATACATCCTCTTTATTGTACCTAACTTCCTATTTTGTCATTTGACGGCAGCCCTGGATGCCCACTCCCAAATCCCGACCGCTCGACCTCCTGCACACTGCCGCCACGAGGCATATGCAACAACCGCCTCCCCTCTTTCCCAAACCCTGTATACATTTACACCCTCTGTCACACCAATTGGCTGGGATTCAGACAGCTATACATCACAAATGAAAGAAGTAACTGTAAAAATAAAACCCGTTTCTATCGGCAGGAAGGTAAACAAAAAAAAAGTATCGGACGGGTATTTCAAACGTTGTCCTCCCAAAACGATTTTAATGTCGGCATCATGATGCCCTCGCACAGCTAGAGCGACTTTAACTTGTGGTCTTCTCTTCGTATTCAGTGGCTGACTTAAATATCGAAAGAGCCAGTCTGTGTATCAGTTTCAACAAAAATGTAAATGTTCTCCTCGTATTTATATTTTGCACAAGTTTCAGTTTGAATTTTCGGAATTATAGTGTGTCTGTCCCACTATAACAGGTTAAACACCAGCCTATCACGAATCAACTCCAAACCTTCCGTTCAAAATAGATCCACAGAAAAGCTTTTCTCATCACTCGCTATGATATCATTAGTTTTTTTATTTCAGTGGCAGAAATTTAACGTCCCCCCAGTTTGCCACAGTAAAATTTACGAATAATGAAATGAAATTTTCTCTGGAATTTGTACTTACGTTAACAGTATGTATGGTTAATTCACACTTCGACAAATGTACCCACGTCCCTCACTGAATTTTCAACGTACATTCCTGTTTATTCAAGATATTTCACTGCTGTTAACTTATATTTTCTTTCAGGATTACTGCGTTATACTTTATGTCTCTCACAAGTGCTTCGACGTCTGAAACTTCCTCTCACATTTGAGTGTTTGTTGTTTATCACAGCAGCAACAGACAAAAATATCGTTGTTTTCGTACCAAGGGTTTTCGCTGAAAGGCAAAACATCGTGTTCCCTTATATCTCTGTTGAAAAACTAGCTCACGAATAACTTGTTAGCTCTCTGAGTACCTTCGACATTCGATAGTATTTCCTGAGGGATATCGCCCTTTTGAAACACAGGCATTGCCATGAATGCTTACACTTGTCATCCTGATTTGTTGAAACACATGAGGACTGTGACAGCCTGGGCTTTTCGCTGATCAGCTAAATGTTAGCTTTAAACCGGTAAAAGACAACTTGTAGCTACTAAACACTTTATAACGTTCGCCCGTTACTTTCCGTCTGAAAGGAGCGGCTAATGGTGACTTCATTTTATTGGGAGAAATTTGTAAAAGTGTACCTCATTTACAAAGGAGACCCCGCATAGAGCACAAGTGCGAGCCATTCTTGAATACTGCTCGAGTGTTAGGGATACCTAACGGATCGGATTAGCGGATATTTCAGAGCTGCCTCGTGTTACATTAACTTACCTCTTTTTTAGTTAGTAAACAGTTAGTCATTTTTGTATTTTCTGTACAAATAATATCTGCGTAAGTCATGAATCATGTTTATCTGTGTTTACATCATTCAGGTGTTACCTGAAGTTGGCCTGAAAAGCAGAAACCTGGTTCGTGACTAATAAGTATAATTTTTCATACTATTAGGATCTGTTTTACTTATTAATATTTGTATTAATATTCATATGACATTAAGACGACAGAGTTGTACATGTTACTTTCATGTGCTGTGCTTCACCAATACGAACTAGTAAAAAACTATTGAAATTATTTTCAAAGATGCACTGGATAGCGCGCCGATTGCTGTGAAAATTTCCTCATTTAGTATGCATGACCCAAGGGCAATCGACATGTAATGTTAATCAGGAAAAAATCACACTCCGGAAAAGCATTAATGAGAAACATTCAGCGGGGGAAAACAAAGTAAAATTATCTCCCGCCTACGAAGCGAACAAAACTCATAAATACGAAACAACGTATGTGCGTCTGACATTGTGGAGACCTGCTCTCACATTGATACTTCTGATAATCCTCTACCTTTTGTCACACATGTTAATACTTTATGTGTCAAAGATTCGCATACCCCACATGTATTGTTTTCTTTTTGAGACTACGGTATAAAAGTCCTGGAGATGTGTGTTTTATCAAATAACGTTTTTTTAAGTCCAATGAATTTTAACATTATCAACATGGAGATCACGATCTATTTTAAAGAAATACTTTTTGTTAACAAATATCTCAGTGGATCGTCATACCAGCAGTTTACTGATTTCGACTCTTAAGAAGCGCCATCGGAACCAGCAACTTGTTACAAAAGATCGACGGTTTACTTTTGTGACAAGATACTCGTTCTCATGAAGGTTCATGAGGTTCTCTAAAAAAATGTCGTTCTGTTATGGTTGCGCCTATGGTATTGCTATCTGTTCAGCAGAGGTACGCAAGCCATCCCACTGAAACAAAGTACATGGCTAATGAGAGGACTTGCGTAAGTAATGTTTTGAAACACAAACTAAGTCTGTGAGGAATAATACCTTTAATCGGTGTTTGTTTAGAATTTATACGTTTGATATTGAGATTTACTACGAAAATCAGTCAAAACACAATGGTTGCGTGTCGATCAATAGAGAGAGATCCATTTACTAAGAGAGAGACGAAAACAAATAATTCCTTCAGAAAACTCTCGGGAGGAAAGGGGTATTTATGAACCTCATGAAAATGAACTTGGCATGTGCGCGGCATATAGCCAGCCGAACGGGTTGTAGATGGAACACGTAAGTCTTTTCTCGGTCGCAATAGTAAGAAAGTAGTGAGATGACGAGCAAATGTAAGTTGGGTAGACACCATTAGAAAACATGCAGGGAAGATATAGATGCGTATATCTGATGGCCGTATGCAATACAAGGGAAAATTTAGGGATGTCCTTCTACATCCACGTCTACATCGTACCCCGAAAGCCACCTACTGGTGTGTGGCTGAGAGTAATTTTTGTACCATTAACTAAGCTCTCAAACCCTGTTCCATTCGCGAATAACGCGTGGGAAGAATGATTGACTGTAAGGCTCTGTAATGGCTCGGATTTATTGAATTTTCTCCTCAAGGGCACAACGCGAGACGTTTGTAGGGGGACGTAATATGTTGTCCGTCTCTTGCCGGAAAGTGCTCTCTCGAAATTTTTAGTAGTAGTATATCTCTCCGTGATGCACAACGCCACTCTTCTAATGTCTGCCAATGGAATTTGTCGAGCATCTCAGTACGCTCTCGTGCCGACTAAACAATACCATGGCGAAACGTGGCGCTCTTCAGTGGATCTTCTCTATCTTTTCCGTCAGCCCTCTCTGGTAGGGGTCCCAGACAGGTGAGCAATACTCAAGAATGTGTCGAACAAGCACTTCCTTGTTGGATGAGTTACATTTCCTTAAAATTCTTCCTTTGAATTTGAGTCTGGTATCTGCTTTCTCCACTATATGTTTATCCAGTAATGAATGTCCAGCGACTGACTACGATGAATAATGCATCATTCACAACTCTGAAAATAGAACGCACAGCTGCCTACCTCACTATAGCTCTCCGAAATGTCACCCGCTATTTCAACGTATGTTGTTGTTGTGGTCTTCAGTCCTGAGACTGGTTTGATGCAGCTCTCCATGCTACTCTCTCCTGTGCAAGCTTCTTCATCTCCCAGTACTTACTGCAACCTACATCCTTCTGAATCTGCTTATTTTATTCGTCTTTTGGTCTCCCTCTACGATTTTTACCCTCAACGCTGCCCTCCAATGCTAAATTTGTGATCCCCTGATGTCTCAGAACATGTCCTACCAACCGGTCCGTTCTTCTTGTCAAGTTGTGCCACAAACTCCTCTTCTCCCCAATTCTATTCAATACCTCCTCATTAGTTATGTGATCTACACATCTAATCTTCAGCATTCTTCTGTAGCACCACATTTCGAAAACTTCTATTCTCTTCTTGTCCAAACAATTTATCGTCCATGTTTCACTTCCATACATGGCTACACTCCATACAAATACTTTCAGTAGAACATCGATATTCAAGATTTGCTTAATTACTCATACTTCAAAATATCTCTTCTTTATATCGAATCTCACTAAGTTGCTACAATCCTGTCTAGAGTTGTAGGCTACTGTAGACAATCGTAAGTATGCATCAACTACAATAGTTTTCCTAGAAGTTTTCGTCAGTTACGATCGCAATCGAGTTACGTTTACATTAGGTGTGTCCAATACCTATCAGAGGTTACATTTCGACCGCTTCGTTTGCATATGCGATAGTATCCTACGAGATTCCCTTGAAACCAGAAGCGGTGAACCGTCTAGAAATTCAGGATACTAAAGGGCCTCGTAACCTACGGAAAATTTTTGTTCTGCATCGTTACGTTCCCATCTGTTACTAAAAAATAAACAGTACTTACAGAGGAATTGAAATTGTCTATATTTAATTGAGGTTTTATACGAAAATTGTTGATCTGTAACGTGAAACAGAAGGATGTTACTGTAAAAATGAAACTAAATAAACAGAGTTATCTTATAGCGCTAGAAAACGCAATTTCCTCAAAAAACAGCTAAAATTAAAAAAAAACACAAAACAAAACTATATATCAACCATCATTTCAGTACTTTTCCGAGCTTATTGTTCAAATGGCTCTAAACACTATGGGACTTAACTGCTGTGGTCATTAGTCCCCTAGAACTTAGAACTACTTAAACCTAACTAGCCTAAGGACATCACTTACATCCATGCCCGAGGCAGGATTCGAACCTGCGACGTAGCAGTCGCGCGGTTCCAGACTGTAGCGCCTAGAACCGCTCGGCCATTCCTGCCGGCTCCGAGCTTATGTAAAACATGTTTCAGCTTAAGAACTTTCACAGTTATCAATAATAATAGGAAACTCTTGCCTCTGCTCATAATGAAGAACGTTCTATTGAGTACAAAATAACACCAATAATTATATAGATTTTCGTGTTTGTGCGTGTAAACCGTACTTGCATTAAACGTAATTGCTTTGGATACATAAAAGCGCAGAAGGTACGCGAACAGTAGCTAATTTTTATTAGTCATAAAATGCAACTTATATTTTGTACGGATATAAAATAGATACTGAACGAACACCGAACGATGTGCGGTTCTAACTATGTGCAAAACGAACAAACAAAAAACGTGGAGAAGTCGTCAGCTTCCTGTTCCTCTCTCGTTTCTTTCCCTGCCATTGCTAACAACGCTGCCGGTAATCCTACCATTTACTACGTCATTTAAGTACTGTATCAAAACTACCGACCTGCTGTTTTTGTAGAGACTAACTCTAATCCTTTTGGGCAGTTCCGTATTAGTACTAGTTGATATCCCAGATATAAGTGATTTTAGATCTTTTTGTAGGAACTAATAGAATCAGGAATTACATCAATGACACTTCTGTGGACAAGCGTGCTGCATTATATAGTGATTCGACAAAATATTATGACCACTGCCACAGCGTGACTGAGTCAGCAAGGTGGCATTGTGAGTACGTGATGCGGTAACGAAAATTACAAGAGGAGCAGAGACGTATGGGGAATCATGTTAGTGACGATGTTTGTCGCAATTGGAAAATTCGTTGATATAAGCGGGTCGGACAAAGGCATGATGGTATGATGGGTGTTCTATAAGTAATGCAACACTTCTTTTTCTGAAAGCAGGTTGGTTTTAATCAGGATTTCAATACATCATATTATTCCCCACTCTTTTGCCTTTCGCCACCTTACTGGGAAGGCCTGTATGCCCGCTTGATACCATTCTACTGGTAGACGTCGTAGCCAACGTCTTGGTGCATCAGTAACCTGCCCGTCATTCACGTACTGGTTCCCGTGGAGTTCATCCTTCAATGGTTGAAACGGATAAAAGGGGGAGGTGCGATATCCGTGCTGTAGGTTGAATGAAGTCCAATGAAGTCCAGTGAAGTTTTCTGACCTCATCTCTGGTGTGCAAAAATGTGTGAAGCTTGCGTTGTCGTGGAGAAGAAGAACTTGGTTTGCATTTTTGTGGCGACGAATACGCTGTAGTCTTTTCGTCAATTTCCTGAGGGTAGCACAATATACGTCAGAGTTGATCGTTGCACCATGAGGGAGAACTTCGAATTGAATAACCTCTTCGGAGTTCCAGAAGACCGTCGCCCCGGCTTCACCTTCTGAGTGTGTGACGTTGAACTTCTTCGGAGGAGGAGAGGTGATATGACGCCACTTCATGAATTGTCGTTTTGTTTCCGGTTCGAAGTGATCGCAGACGACATCTACGTGCTTCCAGGTTGACCCAACGACGTCGCCAGTTACGATTGCACTATGAACGAGATCATCGAAATTGCACAGTGGATCAATATACACGTGTCCCCCAATCGAATCAATAACGTGCTTGTGACAACAGATGGGTCGTTTCCGGATACCTCGTGATCCTGGTAAACGTCTGCTCGAAACGTGCAGCGCGTTGCAGATAAAGGCCGGCGCGAGCAGAATTATGCTACGGGTGTTTTCGTCTCAGCTTCCACAGCACCTTTGACAGTAATGGAAGGCACCATGATGGCTCTATACTACGTAAAGATCATTATGAACAATCTGCAACCTTCCACGCTTTATGTCTTCCAGCAGGTTACCTGTCCTAGCTGCAACACCAAAATCTCCTGCATAAGGCGGATTTTCACCCCAGAACGGATGTTGTTGTTGTTGATGGTTGCTACCCGGTAGGCCTGGTGGCGGACTGCTGGAGGCTGGTCCGCTACGACGTCAGCGCAAGGGCGTGAGCGTCGCAGTGGAACGTTATCCCACTCGCCAGCAGGGGATTCTGGGGACCGTACGATTGGTGGATTGGCTCCGATGGCGCCGGGTCCTGGAACAGATTCTGCTCCTCGACCTCCTCCTCGTGCCACGCCGTGGCGGCGGGCACCGGTGTATCGTCCATTATGTCTGCCGAAGATGATTTAATGGCTGGTGGTGTAGTGTCGGCTGTGATATGTCCATCAAGTATTTCAGCGTGCGTATGGGGCGTCGGGAAGACGGGCGCAGGCACACCAGTGGATGTCTCCGCACTCATAACGTCTTCGTCGGCAATAGCGGATTCTGGGGCGTCGTGGTGGTGGACGGTTGCATCATCCTCGACTTGTAACGTTTCCTCCTGGCCGGAAATGGTGCGGCGCCTTCTCTCACGACTTTTCGGAGAACGTTGTTCCCTTATGCGACCCTCCGTGTCCGACGACGGAAGGGAGTCGCGTCGCTCTGGCAGGAAGGCCGCCGTAGGGATGATGAGCGAGTCGATCTCTATCGTGTTGCCGAGGGTAGGGTCTGCGGTCGGTCGCGTCGGCATCGTCGGAGCAGAGTCGATGGCCGGTCGAGGCGTCGGTCCGTCCGATGCATTCTCCGTCGGGCTCGTTTGTGGGGTCCGGGCGGCGTTGCGAAGCGGCAGGAGAAGCTAGAGCAGCGGCGTAGGTCACAGGTAGCACCATAGGTTGCGACGTGGGTGGTCCTTCGGCTGCTGGAAGTTGCGTAATACGCCGTTGTAGGCATGCGGATCTCAGGTGGCCTGGAACAGGTCCGAGGCTGGCCGTCGTATATAATTATTGCACGGTATCCGCCGCTCTGTAAATAGTGCGGGACGTGGCTTCGGAGATTAATGGTGACCTGTCGGACAGCATTTAGAATAGGATATGTCCACAACAGTGTACACCTCTACATAGTATGGCCGTGGACTGTGCCGTACGGTCGGACGACAACTTCCTCAGTACGAAGTTCGAGTGGCAATTCGAACAAGCTTATCGTACCCCTACCTAAGCCCGCGTGGTCGACGGTTACCGCCCCCACATTGCCATCAGCTTGACAGAAGCGGAGCCCCTGTTTGGTCTCACGTGGGATGCGTTCGCATGCCGAGTCGGTGATGATTTTAACACAGACCGTGCTGCTCACGATGGACAAATGTATGCCGATAATATCTGTCGTCGGGATCTTCACTTCCTCTCGCAGAAAACGCTCCACCTCGAATGCTTTGGGTCGGGCATAATCGTTGCAGAAAGTAAATCGGAGAGCAGATTTACGGTAACGGTTCGCCCTGTATCGTATACGGTAAGCCGTCAGTTAAGCAACGCCCGTCAGAATGCAAACGAGGCGACCTCGCGCTCCGCACACAGGAAACGCGGACGCGTTCGCTGTGCTGCCCTGCCAAAGGCAGCCTGTCCTCGGCTAAGCTGGCGGCTGAATGCGCAAATCATACTACATTATCAAAAGCGTTCACTCTTCCGATCTGCGTCGTGATAAGTGATAGTGAGTCCGTATTTCTGCCGTTGCGACGCTCTGTTTGGATAATGAATGGGTTATTAATTATCTGCAATTATGAAATGACATGACGCAATCAAATGAATTCTTCAAAAGCAACGACCGTGCTACAGGCTCTATTTAACCCACCATCGTTTATTCATCCCCACAACTCGCGTAGAAATGGATCTTTCAACATAAAAACAGAGATTCGGACAACTGCTGGACACCTACCTGAAATTTAATACCAAAAATTCTTAAAGTCAGTCGTAACAATCCCTAACATTTATTAATCACAACCACAGTTCAAAACTCGTCCACAGTCGGACGTAATTCTGTCAATTAAAAACTTATCAAGATGGCCTCCCAAAACAATCTATTGTGGTAATTGCACTCGCCATCTCCACAAAATGTCACACCGTGTTAGTCCAAATTCATTACAGTTCTTTCCCTCTTAATATGAACAAATTAAAAGAGTAAGTATTCTCCATTTTTCAGAGAGCGCAACCACTTTTGCAGTAATATCAGGTTTGTAGCGATTCTGTTTTGCATGGTGGCATTCCGGTTGCTAAGAGTTTATTTATGGATTGTCATTTTTTATTAATAATTCACTGTTTACATATTGCCATTTTGTCATTTGGTGATAGTGAGTGGAGCTGTGAAAGCTAGGAAATGGAATGCGAAATGGAGAAATCTGAACATTTCCGACATATTCTTCTGTTTGTGTTCAATAGAAAGTTGACAACAGCGGAGGCAGCCTGCAATATTAGACCATGAATGTGGATAACACCATTGTACAGAGCATAGCAAGAAAATGATTCTCTCGCTTTAAGGAGGATCGTTTTGACATTAGAGACTTTCGATGTTCAAGATGACCTTCGGGACTTGACGAAGATCGCTTAAACGCGTTAAACGACAATGTTCCACGTCAGCGTACTCGAGAGCTGACATATGTGATGAACTGTGATCATTCCACCACCGAGCGAGATTTTCATGCAACGGCGAAGTTTCAAAAATTGGATGCATGGGTACGCATGCTCTAAGTCAAGGTCACAAAAATCAGTGGGTGGTCGTATGTGCATCTCAGCTTGGTCGTCATCAATTGGCTCGTGAACAATACCGACCATTCACATCTTGCATCGTTATTGGCGACAGTACATTGTTTCTTTATGTTAACATAAGGAAAAGAAAGGAAACAAAGCAGCAGTTCCCCGTACAAGAAGATAATGTTATGCATATGGTGGAACAGCAGTGGTGTGGTGTATTACGAATTGCTTGCTCGAGGCGTAACCTTCACTGCTGACCTTTATTCTCAACAACTGAGTCCAGTCCAATAGCAACGACCAGGAAGACTGCGTGAGGTGATGCTAGTCCACGACAACGCCCGCCCGCAATCTGGGGAGTTATTCCACCTTATCTTATGACGTTTCATTTTCAGCTTTTCCGCTCTGTCAAACAACTTTCAAGAACTTCCCTTCCGGATGTACATGCGCTCCGAACATGGCTCTACGAGTTCCTCGCCTCAAAACCACGTGATTTCTATAGTAGCGGAATCGAAAAATTATCCCAGCATTGGCAGACTGTTGTAAATATTGAAAGAGAATATATTATTGGTTACTAAAGTCTCTCTTATGAGTATATGTTATGTTTATTAAGCTTATGGATAAGCGCTACCGACTTATGCACCAACCAAACAGATGGTATGTTACCTCTGATTGTGCGCTGTCTCGTAGCCCATTATCAAATAAATCCAAATGTTTCCAGAATGAGATTTTCACTCTGTAGCGGAGTGTGCGCTGATATGAAACTTCCTGGCAGATTAAAACTGTGTGCCAGATCGAGACTCGACTCGGGACCTTTGCCTTTCGCGGGCAAGTGCTCTACCAGCTGAGCTACCCAAGCCTCACAACTTTACTTCTGCCAGTAGAGCACTTGCCCGCGAAAGGCAAAGGCCCCGAGTTTGAGTCTCGGTCCGGCACACAGTTTTAATCTGCCAGGAAGTTTCAAATGCCGGCCGGTGTGACGGAGCGGTTCTAGGCGCTTCAGTCTGGAACCGCGCGACTGCTATGGTCGCAGGTTCGAATCTTGCCTCGGGCATGGATATGTGTGATGTCCGTAGGTTAGTTAGGTTTAAGTAGTTCTAAGTTCTAGGGGACTGATTACCTCAGATGTTAAGTCCCATAATGCTCAGAGCCATTTGAACCATTTTTGAAGTTTCAAATCCAAATGTTTTCACATTTGCAACAGAATTCATAGTTTCTTTATAAGCAGAATAAAACACGAAATTAAATATAGTGGAAAACATGTCACAGAAAAGAGGGTACCATAAGTCAGGCAGCTCTGAAAGCATTGTGACATATCTCTGAGTGCTCTATCAACTTGCGATGCGTAATCTCAGGGGCGCATTGCTGTCAAAATCACGTGTACCAGCCTGAGTCACAGGAAATTCTGCATCTGCCTGCACAGTATGGGGAAGACCTCATTTCCGCGAAGGACGCGATGCGCTGTCCATGCAGAACTCCTCTTGCTACCCACTCCTCAGCGTCCACGTCAGCGGCGCTAACAGCAGCGGCAGCAGCTTTATAAAGTGGGAGCAGACTTCCTGCTGCCGCTAGCACTGCATCCCAGCATCAGAGCCCGAGGAGCACTCAGTTCAGACATGATCGCCTGCCAGGTAAGGGCTACCACGTAATTACCACGGCAGTACAACATCCTTTTTTATGTGCATTCTGCGTTGCATTATTGTGAATTCCTAAAACAGCAATAATATTGTTTCTAAACTTTCTTTCCCTGATTTTCGAAATTTTTCTAGCATTGACCGTGCAAAAGAAGGTAACTGCCAAGATTTTTATCGTGTTATTGAAATTCCTAAGACGGCGATAATTTTGTTTCTAAAGTTTCTTTCCGTGATTTTCGAAATTTTTCCAGCACTGATCAGGGAAAAGAAAATAGTTGCCAAGTTTTTGATCCTTTTATTGATAGTTTTAAACGTGTAAACTTAAAATCGTAAAAAGGTGAACTCCGAGTTCTCGGAGGTAATGTCAACATTAACATGTTTCAGAATTCTACGGCAGGCCGAACTCGGTAATATGGTTTCTTATGGGAAAATGAAGCAAAGTGTATAAGTGTGATATTTCAACAAACGTACATCATATTGGCACATCGTAGAAAATACTGACCATATGACATAGATTCATTGCAATGTTTTAGTTAACTTGAGTATGTTCGTGGTGCCTAACTGTTTTTTTACTCTATATCTGTACGAAGCTTTGTACTGGATTTTATCACATCTCCAGATTTGCCGAAACCGATTGCGTGACTACTTTATATATAAGAAATGTGTCACTCCTGAGAGTCGTCAGGCGCATTCTTCCTGGTGTCTCCACAGACATTTTAAATTTCGTTTTTGCTACGTGTAGTTGGAATCAGCCCAGACAGATAGTGCTTAAAAATAAAATTACTTTTTAAAGCGAAAACTTACGTGCTCATTATATAGAGCGGTCCCAAATTAGTGTAGTGCGATATTTGTCTTATCAGAAAGAATAAAGAGGGACAATAAAAGACAAAGAACGATCATTTTTCCAGCGGCGACATCGCCGCCCTGGCCCGTACTGACTGCTAACGGCATGCAGTGGCGCTGCTAAGTTTTTAATGGAAAACAAACCGACGCTTTCCGTCAACACTGAGCGTCATGTAAAGGATCTGAAGAGCTGTGTTTGTTTCAGCTGACTCCAGCTACACATTGCAAAAACAAAACTGCATATATCTGCGGAAACACGAGCGAAAATGGGCCTGGCGACTAATAAGAGAGATACCCAGTATATTTAAACGTTCGTTTCAAAAGTTCAAATACTTCCAGTTAAAAACGTATATCAGTTTTTAAAAAATGCTTACAGGTTACTTAAAATATTAATGTTTCAATTGCAAATAAGCTATCAATACAAATTCTCATGTTTTTATCTACACCTGGGAATCAGGTGAAAACAAGAGGTATATTTGAAACTTACAGATCTCTAATTATTCCTTACAGTCTATGCATCTCTACCGTCTTACAACGTTCCCATTATTCCAACCCATATCTGTATATTAATTCAAGTTTGCAGATCGCGACTAGGTTCATTACTATCACAATGTTTCTGCTTTCCTTCAGTAAACGTTCTTTCCGTTGGTGTTTTGATCTCCTCTTTCTATACTGTGCTAATTTTTTATCTGTAGATCTCCAGTACACCTAATATTGTTGATAATGTCTTTTGGATATTATAATCTTTGTTTACTACAATCAGTCTCACTACTGTTCCATCCTGCATCCCTTGGAAGCTGTAACTGGCCTCCTCAAATGCGTTTGTCAGTAACTCGAAATTTCACAAGTTACAAAACCAATTCAGTCACAGCACACTTTTACAGCGTCCACATTGCCGCTTTATAAAATACTCTGTTCGACACACACACAGATCTAAAAACATCTTCCTCGTCCCTGTGTGAATATTTCATAGCTATAGAGATACTTTGTCGAAAAACGCTGTCTCCGTCTACTTCAGTTCTTCAGTCGACTTATGATGCGTTACTTTGATGAAAACTGGCATGGTGAGAACGTTACTGTATGAAAATATAGCTTAAAACTTACAATAGGTGAGAGAAGCAACCAGGTATTTATTAGGCACAGACAGCGCCATTGGCGGCTTCGAATCGACAGGTTCACCTTCACACGGCTGTTCACATCTATAGTTACGTTAACTGTGCATGTGATCTGCGCTGATTGTGGTAATAGTTCCCTCGGGTGCGGTGCCATACAAATAACGCAGCTTTCTAAGAGAAAAAGTGAATTAGTTTTGTGTTACTAACATCACAAATCCTGCCTACTTTTATCGCGCTGTTGACTGCTTTCGATGAAATGTATATTTCGCCGAATGCTTGGCAAGATTTAGCCATTTCTTGATCTTTGAACACACAGATAGTATAGAAAACACACACACACAAACACACACACTCACACACACACACACACACACACACAGGCCTATATCTATTTCCATCGCACGATGTTGTGGTATAAATATGACTATTTACGTAGACCAAATCGTGCCAAAGGTTGTCATAGAAGTTACAGTATGGATAAAGATTTTGCAACAAAAAATCATAGGGCATAGATGTTACAGTAAATGCAGTTTACGAGTACACTGAATGAAATTTAACTGTAACTAATGTAATCCAGAGGAAGCCAGTTCATCATAAAAATGTTATTGAAATAGATTTTGTAATAGACCAAAGAAATGAGAATTCTGTATTTCTGCTACATACTCATCTTGTAGGCTGCGAGACGTTTTTCACTTCTTATGCTTCAGATTCACCAGTTCTGACCTTTAGCAAGACACTTGTCATGTTACTATGAATGTTTGCACATCCTGATTCCTAAATAACCGAGTTCTTTCGTGAGTTGTGACATAGTAGCAGCAAAATTTTGCAGCAATCCAGAAAGATACATGTATATTTTTTATATATTTATACATTTTTTGGAGCCTAAGAGTTTCTTCAAAGTGTCAGTATTTATGTTCCAGCAACGCATGTGGTACTTAAATTTTATAACAGACAAAGCTTGTTTAGCTAACGATTGTGATTGCATATGGAGGAGCTATGGCTCAAACTTAAAGGAACTGTTGACCATGCTCACACTTGAACAGTTAGTAATGGAAGGTACCTCCATGGTATACAGTCACCGTACAGAAACTTCCAAATAAAGAGACACTATTGTACAAGAGGTGTAAAACAAAAATAGGTTTACAGGCAGAGAGATTCTGACTGAAACACGTTTGACTATCAAGAGAGCAGTGCGTGGAGCATTCAGTGACAATAGTATAGAAGAATATTGTCAAATTATGTTTCACAAAACCCAAAAAAATTCTGATCGTGTGTAAGGACTGTTGGTGGCACCAAAGTTAACGTCCAGTCACTCAGAAATGAGGCAGGAACTGAAAATGAGAGTAGCAAAGCAAAATCCGAAACACTGAACACCGTTCTCAAACGTTCCTTTATAAAGGAAAACCCAGGAGAACTGCCCCAATTTAATCCTTCTACCACTGAAAAGATGAATGAGATACGCTTTAGTGTCAGCTGTGTTAAGAAACATGTGAAATCGTTAAAGCTGATCGAATCTCCAGGCTCTGATGGAATCCCTGTCAGATTCTATACTGGGTAAAACCCTCTTCTATTTATAATATATCATAGATCCCTCGAAGAAAAAACCGTTTCAATTAGTTGAAACAAAGCACAACTTACACGCGTTTACGGGAGGTGTAGTAAAAGTGACCAATAGAACTACCGCCCAGAATACTTGACACGGATTAGTTGTAGAGCTGACACATAATGAGGTACATCGAACACAGTGACCTCCTCCATGCCAACCAGCACGGATTTCGGAAATATCGAGCGTGCGTAACTCAACTCACGCTTTTCTCACATGATAATCTGAAAGCCATGGATCAAGGCAGCCAGATAGATACAGTATTTCTTGATTTCCTAAAATCGTTTGACTTGGTACCACATCTACGTTTACTGTCAAAAATACGATCATATGTGATATCAACCGAAATTTATGAATGGAACAGATTTTAATAGGGATGACGCAGATTGTTATCATGGATCGAGAGTTATCATCAGATGTAGAAGTAACCTCAGATGTTCCCCAGGACAGTGTGTTGGGACCCTTGCTGTTCATGTTGTATATTATAGACCTTGCGGGCAATACTAGCAGTAATATCAGACTTTTTTGCAGATGACGCTGTTAACTATACTGAAACATTGTCTGAAAGAAGCTGCATTGATATTCAGTCAGATCGATTTCAAATTGAGACAAAGACTGACAAATTGCTTTAAATACTTTAAATGTTGAACAATGTAAACTGTCCACTTGAAAAATGAAAAAAAGTAGTATTTTGTGGCTCTAATATCAGTGAGTCACAGCCTGAATGGGCCAACTCCTATACATACCTGGATGTAACACTTTGTAGGCATACGAAATGAAATGAAATGATCACGTATGCTCAGTCGTGGGCAAAGGAGGTGGTAGACTTCGAGTTATTGGTTGAACGCTGGGAAAATGAAATCATCCTAGAAAGGAGATTGCTTACAAATCATTCGTGCGACCCATTCTGGAATGTTACTGAAGTGTGGTGGACCCACACTAAATAGGACTAACAGGGGATACTGAAAGTATACAGAGAAGGGCAGAGCGAATGGTCACAGGTTTGTTTCACCCGTGAGGCGGTGTGGCACAGACGCTGAGGAAACCGAACTGGCAGGCTCTAGAAGACAGACATAAACTGCCCCGAGGAAGTCTACTCAAGGAATGTCAAGAACCGGCTTTAAATGATGATTCTAGGAGTATGCCATAATCCTCTATTCATCTGTCACATAGGGATTGTAAGCCAAGATTAGATTAATTACAGCACTCACTACTTGAATGGAACGGAAAGAAATCGTAGTAACTATAAAAATCGGACGTGCACATGCCATTCACTTCACCGTGGTTGGCAGAGTATAGATGTATATGTAGATGTACGATTTGTACGTATGGTGACGCAATATGATCAGCATACACTACCTATTGTTCCAGGAAACAAAGTTGACACTCGGCGCGGTGGCTGCTGGGAGCGATCGTAAAGGCATTTGCCATATGCAGCTGCTCTCAGCCGCCTGGGGTGGCCGAGCGGTTCTAGGACATACAGTCTGGAACCACGCGACCGCTACGGTCGCAGGTTCGAATCCTGCCTCTGGCATGGATGTGTCTGATGTCCTTAGGTTAGTTGGATTTAAGTAGTTCTAAGTTCTAGGGCACTGATGGCCTCAGAAGTTAAGTCCCATAGTGCTCAGAGCCATTTGAACCATTTTTTAGTAGTTCCCAACAGACACCGCGCCGAATGCAAACTTTGTTTGCGCGTTTAATACTCAGGTCTGAATAGAGTCGTTACTGACAGAAATTAATAAATTTATTCATACTAATATTTTAAACGGGAAAGTAACTCTGTTACGCTTTCACGAGTGAAAGTGGAACTGTTATAATGAAATTTAGTATGGAGATAGCTTGAATGCTGAGGAAGAACTCAGCATACTTTACAAAGTATGCAGTACAAGGCATTTATTGATCTCAAGAATATAACGCGAAATGTGGAATAATAATTAATCTTTGACTTTTGATCGTTATTATATTTGTGAAAATGCTTTTATTGTTTGATATGATCTATATAATACGATTCAACGTAATGAATACAATGTTTATTCAATCCTCTAAGTGTTTAATCCGTGTTCCAAATTAATAGCAGTCACGAACCCATTACATTTTAGCCGCTGGGCGTCACTCGCCACTTGTAACTTGTGATGATATGCATAATACAGTGCGTTATCTGTTGGTGGTGTTGTGGTTAGCGGTTATGACGTTTATCCATGGGGTCTCTGGTTCCATTTCCAGCCGGGGCGAAGTTCTTCAGTTCAAGTCTAGGTGTGGGGTACTTATCATGATTTTACCGTCTTCGACGCGCAAGTAGCCGAAGTGGCGTCAAATAAAAAGACTTGCAACAAGCTCCCGAGCTTCCCGAACAAGGTCTCCTTGCCAATAAAACCATAAACACATTTCATTTTATTTTACTGATAAAGCGACCGCAGCCGCGGGTAACAGTTAGCCTCTGCACATAAACGGAAATATCCTGATTGACTCACTGACAGACACATCATCGCCCAGCCCAAACCGCTATGCACACGAACTTGAAATTTAGAGAAGATGTTGATTTTATACTAATGGCATCGTTAAAAAGCGATTTTTCGAAATTCGAGCAATAAGGGGTAAATAGGTCTTTCGAAAACATATGGCTATTCAGTCAATTTTGAAGGTAGAACTACGAAACCTGTTATGTTGTTTCTTGATCAGAAATAAAAAAATAAATGTTTCATTATTTTTGGAAATTCAACACATAAGGGGGTGAAATTGTGGATGATTTTTTACAAATATTTCATTATTATGAAATACTAAAGTATTTTTAAAGCTACATCCATGGACATTGGTATTTGACTTCCCGGTTGGAAATAAGAAAGTACGTGTTTCAGTGCTTTTGAAAATTCAATCCTTAAGATGGTGAAATAGGGGTTGAATGAGTCACTGACTCGTGACTGTCAAGCACAAACCGCTGAGGAAAGGAACTTGAAATTTAGAGTGACTGTTGATCTTTTACAGTATGCATAGTTTAAGAAGCGATTTTTCAAAATTTCATCCCTCGTAGCGCGAATTGGGAGATGAAAGATTTTTTTTTAATACACTACCGGCCATTAAAATTGCTACACCACGAAGATGATGTGCTACAGACGAGAAATTTAACCGATAGGAAGAAGATGCTGTGTTATGCAAATGTTTAGCTTCTCAGAGCATTCACTAAAGCCTGGCGCCGGTGGCGACACCTGCAACGTGCTGACATGAGGAAAGTTTCCAAACGATTTCTCATACACAAACAGCAGTTGACCGGCGTTGCCTGGTGCAACGTTGTTGTGATGCCTCGTGTCAGGAGGAGGAATGCGTAGCATCACGTTTCCGACTTTGATAAAGGCCGGATTGTAGCCTATCGCGATTGTGATTTATGGTATCGCTACAATGGTGCTCGCGTTGGTCGAGATGCAATGACTGTTAGCAAAATATGGAATCGGTGTTCAGGAGGGTAATACGGAACGCCGTGCTGGATCCCAACGGCTTCGTATCACCAGCAGTCGAGATGACAGGCATCTTATCCGCATGGCTGCAACGGATCGTGCAACCACGTCTCGATCCCTGAGTCAACAGATGGGGAAGTTTGCAAGACAACAACCATCTGCACGAACAGTTCGACGACGTTTGCAGCAGCATTGACATTCAGCTCGGAGACCATGGCTGCGGTTACCCCTGACGCCGCATCACAGACAGGAGCGCCTGCGATGGTGTACTCAGCGGCGAAACTGGGTGCACGAATGGCAAAACGTCATTTTTTTCGGATGAATCCAGGTTCTGTTTACAGCATCATGATGTTCGCATCCGTGTTTGGCGACATCGCGGTAAACGCACATTTGAAGCGTGTATTCGTCATCGCCATACTGGCGTACCATCCGGCGTGATGGTATGGGGGTGCCATTGGTTACACGTCTCGGTCACCTCTTGTTCGCATTGACGGCACTATGAACAGTGGACTTTACATTTCAGATGTGTTACGACCCGTAGCTCTACCCTTCATTCCGCCTCTGCGAAACCCTACATTTCAGCAGGATAATGCACGGTCGCATGTTGCAGGTCCTGTACGGGCCTTTCTGGATACAGAAGATGTTCTACATCTACATTTACATCTACATCTACATTTATAATCCGCAAGCCACCCAACGGTGTGTGGCGGAGGGCACTCTACGTGCCACTGTCATTACCTCCCTTTTCTGTTCCAGTCGCGTATGGTTCGCGGGAAGAACGACTGCCGGAAAGCCTCCGTGCGTCCTCGAATCTCTCTAATTTTATGTTCGTGATCTCCTCGGGAGGTATAAGTAGGGGGAAGCAATATATTCGATACCTCATCCAGAAACGCACCCACTCGAAACCTGGACAGCAAGCTACACCGCGATGCAGAGCGCCTCTCTTGCAGAGTCTGCCACTTGTGTTTGTTAAACATCTCCGTAACACTATCACGGTTACCAAATAACCCTGTGACGAAACGCGCCTCTCTTCTTTGGATCTTCTCTAACTCCTCCGTCAACCCGATCTGATACGGATCCCACACTGATGAGCAATACTCAAGTATAGGTCTAACGAGTGTTTTGTAAGCCACCTCCTTTGTTGATGGACTAAATTTTCTAAGGACTCTCCCAATGAATCTCAACCTGGTACCCGCCTTACCAACAATTAATTTTATATGATCATTCCACTTCAAATCGTTCCGCACGCATACTCCCAGATATTTTGCAGAAGTAACTGCTACCAGTATTTGTTCCGCTATTATATAATCATACAATAAAGGATCCTTCTTTCTATGTTTTCGCAATACATTACATTTGTCTATGTTAAGGGTCAGTTGCCACTCCCTGCACCAAGTGCCTATCCGCTGCAGATCTTCCTGCATTTCGCTACAATTTTCTAATGCTGCAACTTCTCTGTACACTACAGCATGATCCGCGAAAAGCCGCATGGAACTTCCGACACTATTTACTAGGTCATATATATATATATATATATATATATATATATATATATATATATATATATATATATATATTGCCCTGGCCAGCACATTCTCCAGATCTCTCATCAACTGAAAATGTCTGGTCAATGGTGGCCGAGCTACTGGCACGTCACAATACGCCTGTCCCAAATCTTGATGAACTGTAGTATCGTGTTGAAGTTGCATGGTCAGCTGTACCTGTACACGCCATCCAAGCTCTGTTTGACTCAATGCCCAGGCGTACCAAGGCCGTTATTGCGGCCAGAAGTTGTTGTTCTGGGTACTTAGGATCTATGCACCCAAATTGCGTGAAAATGTAATCACATGTCAGTTCTAGTATAATATATTTGTCCAATGAATACCCGTTTATCATCTGCATTTCTTCTTGGTGAGAGTAATTTTAATGGCCAGTAGTGTATGTTGTATCAAGGCAATTTTGAAGCTAGAACTACGAAAAACTGTTGCATAATGTGTAGATTTACACACGATCGTGTGTGTAACAATATTAAGAATTCGATTAAAGTTCATAAATTTTTTTTTGTCCATAAATGGAATATAAATACAAAAATCATCCGCCAAGCTTAGAAGTTTTCAGTCATATATGAATTTACAGGTACTGCTGCTTCTGGTGCTGACGACCGCGAGTCTTGCCGTTCCGGCAGTCCGCCATCGAGAACCCAGGGTGGCCGCCGCCGCAGCGGTTTACGCCGTTCCATCGTCGCCGTCCGAGCAGCTGCCTGTGGACGCCAGCGACTCCCCGGCAGCGGACTACGAGGACGCGGCTGATGACGGCGGCGGCGACGACATGGCGGCGGCCGCGACGCTCGTCTTCCGGCCGCTGTTCGTCTACCGGCAGCGCCAGCGCTACGGACGCCGTTAAGATACCAAGCGCCACCTCTTCGCCAACGGCACTCTTCGATACCACGAAACTACTGCCGACTTTCTCCCAACAACTGTGCCCGAGACAACACTGTCAAATGAACCTCATCCCTCAAAATACCTATTTATTCCTGTCTAAGCCTTTCACGCTACAGCAGAACGCTAACCTGAAGATACTTCCAAACACATTAAGCCGCGCGACTGCTACGGTCGTAGGTTCGAATCCTGCCTCGGGCATGGATGTGTGTGATCTCCTTAGGTTAGTTAGGTTTAAGTAGTTCTAAGTTCTAGGGGACTGATGACCACAGATGTTAAGTCCCATAGTGCTCAGAGCCATTTGAACCATTTATAGCGAGATACCACACTATTTTGCGAGTCAACTATCCGAGCCGTCCTCACGGTCAATCCCAAAGTTTGAATCTCATAACTTCATTATCTCTTCTCGAATCTATTAAAGCAACGTTTACCACTGAAAGCCAGAGCTCTGGTAAGGATCCTACTATTCCACGTAACTTATATCGGAGAGAATTTTTTATCTTATTTATTTATATGATTGTGTATTTATGATGTTTTAATTTATTAATCACTCCAGTCATAAACGGCACTTTTTATGTATCTTTGTAAATAAATTGTTTCTAAAATAGGCGTAAAATGTATGGCTTACAATCTTAAAATGCCTGGCTTGCTTTCCCGCTGCCACAAACTCCTTTTACATCTCGCTAACACACGTCCCTTTTTATTAAAATATGAAGCCTCAGTTACAAATTCTCATTTATTATTTACATTGAAGCGCCAAAGAAACAGGTATACGCTTGCATATTCACGTACAGAGACATGTAAACAGGTCAGCAACGCCCGCATAAGATAACAAGCGTCTGGCGCAGTTGTTAGATCTGTTACTTCTGCTACAATGCCAGGTTATCAAGGTTTTACTGAGTTTGAGCGTGATGTTATAGTCTTTGCAAGAGCGATGGGACATCAACAGGTATTAGAATGCAATCCATTGAAAGGAATATCATCAATATGGGCTTTCGGAGTCGAAGGCCCACTCGTATACCCTCGATGACTGCATGACACAAAGCATTACTCCTCGTCTTCTTCTCAGACTTTTTTCTTTACTTTTACTGTCAAACCTTGCTTCTTTCCAAATTTCATGATTCTAGGCCAACGGGATGTACTCTACGGTTTTAATGAGTGAGTTTGGAAGCATCTAAAAATGGCCGATATTTCGATTACACTGAGTTCAGTGTTTTACAGCACCAAGGGACCGCAGACTTTAGCACATGACATAAATTTCAGCTTGATACCTCTACCCATTCCTGAGGAAAAACGCTTTCAACGATAGGACAGAGAGATAGACAGACGGACAGTTAAGTGATCCTATAAGGGGTCTGCTATACCCTATTAAGGTACAGAACCCTAAAAACACACAGCAGCTCACGCAAGACACTGCCAATACTGAGCTAGGTATAAAATGGCACGAAATTTAAAAAAAATTATGCAATATAGATTGTTTCCTAAAAAGAATTACTCACATGTTTTGCTGGATACTTTCTATCTTATCTTACAGCTAAGAGGAGTAATGATCCCGAAATAATGAAGCATTACAAAAACTACTGCACTGTATTAAGAAAAGTTATTAAAAAGTCCAAAAGTATGTGCATTATGTCTGAGATTAGCACATCTGATAATAAAATTAAAACAATTTGTAATATTGTGGAAAGGGAAACAGAGCAACCGAGAGCAAAGGAAAACTGTATTTCTATCAAACACAATGGGAAATTTGTTAACAAGACTTCAGAAGTAGAAAACATTTTAATAATCATTTTTTCAGTGTTGTAGAGAAAATAGGTTCCAGCTATTCATTAGAAAATGCAAGGCAATATATGGAAGAGGCAGTACCTACACAATTTGATAAAATTGAAATTCAACCCACCTCTCCTACTGAAATTAGGAAAACAACAAATTCACTCAAAAGTAAAAGCTTACATGGCATTGATGGCACTTCCAACAGAGTAATAAAAGCATGTTCCCAACAAATAGGTAGGATTCTCAGCCACATATGTAATAGTTCACTGAAACAGGGAATTTTTTCAGATAGACTGAAATATGCTATTGTTAAACCATTGCCTAAAAAGGGAATAGATCTGATGCTAACAACTACCTCCCAAACTCACTTCTGACAGCTTTATCCAAAATTCTTGAAAAAGTAATGTATTCAAGAGTAGCATCACATATTTGTAAAAGTGAAGTACTAACAAAATGTCAATTGATTTTCAGAAAGGTTTTTCAACAGAAAATGCTATATATTCTTTCACTCATCAAATATTAAATTCAATGAATAACCGAACATCACCCATTGGGATATTTTCTGATCTCTTGAAGGCTTATGATTGTGTGAGTCATGAAATTCTTCTAGATAAACCTAAGTATTGTGGTATGAATGGGGCAGTGCACAAATGGTTTAAGTCAAACTTAACTGGAAGAATGAAGAAAGTTGAAATTAACAGTACAGACAGTCTACAAAAACCAGCAGAGTCCTCTAACTGGGGAGGTATCGAGAATGGTGTCCCACAGGGTTCAGTCTTGGGTCCCTTATTGTTCTTAATATATATTAATGACTTGCCACTCTATATTCATGAAGATGCAAAGTTAGTCCTTTTTGCTGATGATAAAAGTATAGTAATTACACCCAAGAAGCAAGAATCACCTGAGGAAATTGCAAATAATGTCTTTCTGAAAATTACTAAGCAAATAGAATCTCACTAAATTTTGAGAAAACACAGTTTATACAATTCTGTACAGTAAATGGCATAACGCCATTGATAAATATAGACTATGAGCGGATGTCTGTTGCTAAGGTAGAATACTCAAAAGTTCTGGGTGAGAGCACTGATGAGAAATTGAATTGGAAGAAACACATCGATGATCTGCTGAAACGGTTAGGTTCATCTACTTATGATATTAGGGTTATTACAAATGTTGGTGGTAAAATTAGCCTACTATGCCTATTTTCATTCACTGCTTTCATATGGCATCATATTTTGGGTCAATTCGTCATTAAGACAGAAAATATTCATTGCAAAAAGCGTGTAATCAGAACAATAGCTGGAGCCCACCCAAGATCACCTTGCAGACATTTATTTAAGGAACTCGGGATATTCACAGCATCTTCGCAATACATATATTCACTTACGAAATTTGTCATTAATAACCCATCCCAATTCAAAAATAACAACGAAGTGCATAGCTACAACACTAGAAGAAAGGATGATATTCACTATCCTGGATTAAATCTCACTTTGGCACAGAAAGAGGTGAATTATGCTGCCACAAAAATCTTTCGTCATTTGCCAAATACTATTGAAAGTTTGACAGATAGCCAACCAACATTTAAAAGCAAATTAAAAGAATTTCTGAATGACAACTCCTTCTACTCAACAGATGAATTCTTAGATATGAAGTATTAACTGTAAAAAATTAATTAATTAATTATTTTGTGTAAAGCAAACCTGTTACAGCGACACGTTCCACATCATTACGAAATGTCGTATTCATGATCTATGGAACAAGGATTAATGAATGAATGAATCACATCAAAAATGTAGCCACTGTAGAGAGCTCACCAACCGATTGTGCTTGCAACAGACAACATTATCAGGACCGCACTGCGGCCTCACGGTCCATTTGCATCAGCGTCACCCACCTGAACAAACACATTAAATTTGCAGTTCACCACTTCACGCCACGCAAATGGGAGACACTGGCGGTGCCATCCTCTGCAGTCACTGTGCGAGCCAACACGGTTTTTGAGCCACACAGACAGCACCAGCACCAGACTTATCTCCACACTCTTCCTCACCCCCTTCCCGCCGCACCAGAGGTGCAGCTTTTGCCCCTACACGCAAAGGCTGTAGCCCAGCACAGAACACTACACAGTTTCTCTCACCCGAGGAATGCTTATGAAAATTTTATTCTCTGATTCGTCATTAACATCGAGGGTTCTGTTCAAAAGTGAAGCGTTTTTAGGTCTTACATTGGTGCGCCCGGAATGCACTGAAAATACGGGAACAGCCAGTGTTTGCGAGCAGTCGCAGCATCAGCTTGAGGCAGCGTCTGGCTCGACCACTGTATAGATGGAGCGACTGCCGAACAACGTTGTTATAGTATGAGTGCACATAAAGAGGACTGATTCAAAGTCTAAATTTTGCTTAAAAAGAGTTTGGTCCGTAGCGGCTGTCGCCAGCATTATATATCACAACAAGCGGTCACGTGATATCTATTTCGCAACGTTTTTTGTGAACAAATACAAAAAGATTTTTCAGCTGTAATCTATACAAATAAAAATAATATTTCCTTGCATGCTTTGCTCTATGCGTTCGTAAACCATTTATCCGATTGCAAGGACACTTTGGTGAGCTGTTCTCCGTTAAGCCCGCGAGGGTTCCTAGCTGCTCCCCTTCCGCCCCCGAAAAAAGAGTATGTCACCTAGGTCAGGAATATGACTTCATAAGCAGTGAGAGGCCACATCGCGAAAATACCCAGATTTAAGCGCCCACTATTTGAGACTGTGAGCCCTTAACGACTGGCAAAAAACTACATAATTTATAATTTCAAACCCTCATAATTTGATTTCTCTCTGGCACCCCGCCAAGAATGATTCAAGGGAAAAAGGTTATAGCTTGTTACGTTTTCGCTGTACACGTCGCAAAACTGCCGCATCAAGCATGATGTTTCCACGGACGCCCATATTAAGAAAAATCAGAACACCTCGGACGACTAGACATAGGACGTTTAGTCGACATAAAAGTGGTGACGTGTAGACCCAGAAGAAGGCTGCTCTAACCGTGGCCGAAACGTTGATTTTTCTCCAGTAGCACTAGTTTTATACATTATGACACCGTACCACACCCAGAAATCTTTTATGTCGACTGGCTCTGGCCACGGAAGCCTATGCAATTATAATAGGACGTTTATATTCACAGGAAATGCACATTAGTATGTTCTGCAGAAATGATTAGCATTTTAATAACCTGGGTTCAGTATGTGTCCTGTTGCCTAATGGGCGCGGATTCCGCCACAGCTTCTGATAACTTATCTCATGTATGACAGCGTCGACACATATAAGGCGAGAATAGCACCCTGTCGTATAAGCCATCCATTCTGCATTCACTTGGTTCCGAAGTTCATCTGTGGTGGTTGGCACTACTGGGCCACAGGTCTGTAAACGTCGTTTTCGACTGGCGAGAAGTTTGGTGATCCGGTGGACCAGGGCAAAAGGCTGACATACTGTGACACCAAGGAGGCATGGGTTCATGCAGCAACAGGTAATCGTGCATTGTCTCTCTGAAAAATGACATCTGGGGTGTTGTACAGAAAGAGTACAGCTACGGGACGCAGGAAGTCATTAATGTAGGTCAGACTGGTGACAGTGTCCTAGAAACACCATCTGTCATTTGTGGTTGTACCCAGCAGCACAGCACGCCATGAGGCCTTGAGCTGGCGCTGTATGTCTTGTGCGAATGCAAGTCACTGTGATGCCGCTCCTCCCGTCTGCGATAGACCAAAATTCGGCTATCGTTTTCAAACAAACAGAACCGGGATTCGTCCGAAAATACTATCTGATGCCATTCCCGACTCCATTGACATCGTTCCTTACATCATTGCAGTCTAGCATGATTCTGCACATTCGCCAAAGGTAGGCGGAGAAATGGACGACGCGCGCGTAACCCATGCCGTAATAAAGGGCGACGTACTGTCACCCTTGGTAGTGTGCGATGTGTTGCACTGTCCCACTATTGTGCCACAGCTGAGGAGGTCGCAGATCAGACCTGCTATGCCATTCGGATGAGGTGTCGATCTTCTCGGGCGGTGTTCCGGTTGATGCGACCTGATCCATCTCGCCGTGTTCTATGGCGTTCCATGAACCATTCTGCACACACCCGCTGCACTGCCGAAACACTTCGTCCCACACAAACAGCAGTTTCCCTGTTGGATACATCGCATTCTTTCATGTCAATACGCACCGTCTTTCAAACTCACTGATTTGACAGAACGGTTCGCACCAACGAGAGCTGCCGGCAGATTTCACCGGTAGGTGCTGTTGCGCCGCGATATCTATGTTGCTCTTGAACCTGCGGGCCGACATGTTTCAAATGCAGTTTCTGCAGAACATACTAATGTACATATGCTGTGAATATGAACGTCCTTTCTCTAGTCGCTCGAGGTGTTCTGTTTTTTCTGTTCATGAATGTTTTACTTCGTTACTAGTAACTCTATTCGCTACATATGTTGTAGACAGTATTCACATATATCACTAAATACGCCAGCACATAGTATAAAAGGGATGACGTCATAAACATTGAGATCCATAAGAAACTGCCGTGCCCAACATGACTTTTTGTTTTATTACTTTTCACTACTAAAGCTATTAGTGACACATTTCATGAACGTATAAAAAGTATATAAAACCACGGGAATTTCCAATGCAACGTTGTGTCACAAGAACATTACTATTAAGAACAAACGAATAGAAAATGAAAATGTTCACAATCGCATCCCAGTGATTCCACTAGATACGCCATTCGAATTCAAACACTTGCAGTTTCCAGTACGACTGGCATTTGCAATGACCATCAACAGGGAACAGGTAGAACCACTACAAGTTTGAGGATTGGAAAATCCATGCTTCTCACCTGTACAACTACCTGTGACTTGCTCAGGTGTCGAGAAACCGTCTAACTTATTCGCCTACGCACCAGAAGGAAAAACAAAAAATTGTGTATCCAAAAGCATTTCGAAAAACAGATAATAAAAATCAATTTTTTTTTTCTGTGCCACTGCAACGCATCCCGGTCCAGCTAGTAATAATTTTTATTGTATCGACCGGCTGACACCAGCGGTGAGGTACGAAATAGAATCAATGCGCAACGCCGATTTCTTCCGTTTCATTACGAGTCCTTCTTGTTGTCGGTTGTGAACCGTATAATAACGTAACAACAAACACACAAAGTTTAGAATCAAATTCGCAGCTGAGGAATCTTCCGTGAGGTGGCATCACACAATGTAGAGCTTCTTTATAAGTATGGAAAGATTCAGGGTTCTTCAGTTTTCCCACATGCGAGGGTGGAATGGTACATATGGCAGACTGTATTATCTCCTGGCCAAGAAAAGTCTACTAATAGCAAACATAGACCTTAATTTGATGAAGAAATTTCTAAGAATGTACGTTTGGAGCACGACATTATATGGTAGTGAGATATGGACTGTGGGAAAACCAGAACAGAAGAGAATCGAAGCATTTGATATGTGGTACTACAGAAGGCTGTCGAAAATTATGTGGACTGATAGGGTAAGTAATGCATAGAAAACATTGACAAGAAGAAGGCACAAGATGACAAGACATCTTTTCAGCCATCAGGGAATAACTTCGTCGTACTAGACCTAGAGGGAGCTGTGGAGGGTAAAAACTGTAGAGGGAGACAGAGACTGGAATATATCCAGCAAATAACTGAGGACGTAAACTGTAACTGATATTTCGAGATGAAAAGCTTGGCATGGGAGAGGAATTCATGGTAGGCCGCGTCAAACTGGCAAGAACACTGACGACTCAAAAAATAGGTTTTCTGCTAGGGGTAGCATATATATCCTGTCACTTGGGAACTGTGGATGTGTTAAACAACTCCCCGCTTAGTTGCTCACAGTGCCCTCTGTGATACACATTGTGCATACACACCATCAGATCAAAAGAGCCTCTACACCACTAGTACACTTTAATAGGCGGCATGTTTATAGAGAAAACACACATCGGTTTTAAAACGAAAATTGTAACTGGCAGTAGCAATAATGTTATTTTATGAATAAAAGAATTACTTATATACATGGGATTGGCGATCATCTGCGTCTTATGCAGGTCATTTCGGGTGCATTATTTTGTGAGGCTTCTGACATTCATATGCAATTCCAAGACGGGTCTCTCATCACTGCATTATAAATGGCTTTGTGCGCATTTTAAGTCTTTCGTTTTCAAGGCAGTATAGCACAATATTGGTCGCTGATTCACTTGTAATCCTATCACGATGCGACAGTGCCATTCCATTGGACAGAAAGCCAACTCGACTCCAAGCTGGCACGGAAAATGTAGATCGCTCCCACAATGAGAAAACAAGCCGCTATAACTACATACAAAATACACAACCACACAAGATTTCCTATTACAGTTCCATAAACATGAGGCCCACACCAACAGTCGAGAGACTAAAATGAAAAAAATAGAGGCTAAACGAATGCCGCTATTTTGTGAACGACAGATAACAAGTATAACTAGAAAAAACTAGTTGATCGTGCAGTTGATATACCTCAGAAACAACAGCAACAAAAGGGTTACATACACGACTTCGGAATAATTGGTATAACTATAATAATAACAATAATTACTGCATGAGAATTGGTATAAAATAAACTTTGCAACAATTACGAACTAAAAAAGTGTGTGGAATAGCCATGCATCAGGTTCCACTGGTACTCATAATGTCTCTCCCTTTCTGGAATCGTTGACTAACTGGCGAAGTGCCCCAGGATGGTGCCCGCATTACAAAACACGTATCGCATTTAAAGATATGTGTACAGTAGAATGTGTACTCCTTAGAAGACTCGAAGTAAGCTATGCCCACTTTATTACTTACAGAGAATTGCCGCCATTTCACTTGTTTGTCAGCTCATAAAATTACTGACAAAAGAAAGCAGGTGACGCTGAAGTATTTTTTTAAGATATGTATTTTCCATTGCTATGCAGTCCACATTTATAAAAGAAAATCATGAGTTGCAGTAGAAAAAAAATTTGTTTTAAAAACAAACCTATTCCTTACATTTCGTTCCGAGGATGTAACTTTGGGTACTTCGGTCATTTAACCCCCATCCTTGTTGCATTTGCGAATGGCACATGGAAAGAGTGATTGTCGGTAACCCTCCATATTACCTCCAATTTATCGGATTTTCTCGTTGGGGTCAACTCTCTCGAATTTTCTCCAGTATACCTCTCCATGATGCATAATGCCTCTTTTGTAGCGAACACCAGCCCTTATTTTTACCATCCCCGTAACGCTCTGACAATGACTAAACGATCACCTACATGCTGAATTGAATTTTGTATACTCCTTCTATAAATGTGACCTGGTAAGAGTCCAAGACTGACAAGTAATACTCAAAAATTTAAGTGTTTTAAGGCATTTCTTTTGCAGAATTTTTTAGAATTGTGTTTCCTTGCGATTCATCGAATAAATCTGTTTTTCCTACATTCTATATTATCTAGTCATTCCTCTTTAAGTCGTTCCTGATCGTTAGTTCCAGATATTTTACAATTGTTAGTGTTTCTAGTGATTTGTCGAGAACAGTGTCATCGCACAGTACTGGATTTTTTGGCCCACATTTGCGCAACATATTACCTTTATTTACATACTGCGTCAGCTACCAGTCACTGATACAATTCCTGCAATTGGCTACAGTCTCCCATCATTGCTATTTTCTTATAGGCAACCACATCAACTGCCACAAGCACAATGGAACGTCAAACATTATACATCGTATCATTTATGTTGGTTTTGATGCTTTGGGCGTCAACAAAAATCAATTAAACATGTAACACGTTTCTCTCAGTATTGTCAATATGTTATCCCTTTGTATTTTTTGTTTACTGATGTAGAACATGTAAGTTACGATAGAAGCCCCAAGTGTGTTCTATACTCGAAATCTTATGTATTTTTTATATATATATAATAAAATAGACCATTTAATTTTGATACAAGATCGAATTTCTTTCGTTCTCTATCAGAGATCTGTAATCATACTTGCATATTACAATAAGCAACCTGTTCACGCACCGTTACTCTTTACCTCAAAACCCCTACTTAAACAGGAAACACACCGGTGCTTATTTATTGAAGTGGCATCACCACCTACACCCCCCCTCTCCCCCCAACTTGCCATCTGCATTGCATCTTACACAGTAAAGTGATTCACGCTGCAAAACTCCAATTTATTTGCTACATTTTTGATGATTGTGGTACCACACAGCAATCACTGACAGGAGAAGTGCCGTTTGCCTAACAAGAATTAAAATAAGCCATTCCCCACATATTTTTTACGAAGCATTGCCACGATAGCAATGTTTCCTTTCTTCATAAAAGCAGTGGTAACTTCATTTTTTAAAGAAAGAGAGCGACACAGACATACTGCCAAAAAACGTCAAGCGGTTGCTCTGCAATTTCCAGGAAACGTGTACCGGAGCATTTGGAATTTTCAAAGGTTATGGCACCCTATGGCAATACTCTAAAGTGTTTGAACCAAGATTTCAGTACCAAAAACTTAGGAGACGTCTAGAACTGTAGACTGGTGAAGAAGTGTCACTGAAGGTACCTCAACATAGTACCACTGTTTGTAGGCATTCAATAAACGAGGACAGTCTTCCACAGTGTTAATAAAACACCATTCACCAGCATTTTTATAGCCTGCAGAGTAATATTGTTAAGACACTTGAAGTCATTACGAAACAGCTCAGTACCACCATATGTAACAAATAAGTTGCAGCAGCGCGGTTTCTTTCGTCCATTACCTGCACCTACTTGTGAACTCGCAGCAGATCGCCGGTAGGAAAGCCAAGCAGAAACCTACCGTACTGCAACTCGCACCAGACTGCTTAACCAGACTGCATACAACGCAACAGTTCCAAGATTCGGGAAAAGGACTTAATTTTGAATGAAAGATGGAAATACCGGCAAAACCTCGGTATATTCTGAACCTTGACAATGTACACGTTCACTGCCAAGCCCGTGCTAATCGTAACACAGTCATGCACAAACCCTTTCTTTCACGTTAGCAAGTTTATGGTAACTTATTTACCGAGATATGAGCAGCTACTAAGCGCGGATTGTTCTTACATGAAAATGCTCGTCCTACTATAAAATTCATCAGTGTCTAATGCACTGAAGTTTTTAGTCACCGATCTGCTCAATATACCTCGCGAATTACTGTCTTTTCTCAACACCAAATTACTTTAAAAATCCGTACTTTCTTTAAAAAAAAACTCACTGGAATAAATATGCCTTCACTTTAAAACACTTTCGAAAGATGTAGCACAACTTCCTTCGGAGCTCATACTACACACGACCTTACCATTGAAAGGCTGAGCTGCGACTCCCTTAAATTGCTTTAAGCATTCTATAGCTCCAAGAGAAAAGCCGCGTTAAGAATTCTCCGTTCTGATTGGTCAGTTTTCTTTAAGGCCAATGGAAAAACATTATTCTCTCATTTTTCATGACTAAGCAATCAACAAATAACACACTTTAGAACTGTAATTTTTTCCTGAAATAAATATTTAACATCCTAATATTTTGTTTATACTTTATGTAATTAACTATTTTCATTAGCTTTCCTTTTACCATAAACTAATATAAGATATTATGATACAAAATTTCTCGTCGTTTGCATTCACAGTGTCTTAAAACTTTCTCGCACTAGTCTGTACTGCGTTCATCAGCAGAACAATGGTCTACATATTTACTTTGGACCACATTCACGTACCATTCACACTACTAAAAGCATATACAAAACTGTACGAATATAAACAGAACAATTCACAAAAACATGGTCAAAATTCTTAACTGCATTATAGTTCTTTCTGTTTAGTCCTGTCCGCTACTGTCATCAAGCAGATTGAAATTAGAACTACGTACTCGATTGAACACTCTTCAGACCATCTCTCACTGTGCACACATGAGCCATTCTCCCGATACACGGGGCTCTAGACAGGAGCGATATAAGGTGCCGCGCCCCAAGCAAACAGCAGTGTTATTGTAAACATCGATAAGATAGTCCGTACACATTGTAAACGTGCATGAGGTCCAATTGTAAAATAAAGATGTATAAAAACATTTTGTGTCAAATAACAGGCACAAAAGTGTAAAAAGTTATCGGAACAATCATATCGATTTTATAGACTGCCCTGATAACTATGAGAAACATTTACATCTTTCTTGGCTAAAGAACATGGTACTCACAGACTATAATTATGTGATGTGTTCGACGCTGTGGAAGACTAAGTGTATAAAATGTCAACAAACAGTATTTACAACACGCTCCATTATACTCTGTGCCAGTCACTGCTAAATTGTGCACTCTGTCAGACTGCTTAAAATAGCTGCTGTGTTGTATTTAGCAGTGTTCTGCAATATCTCCTTGTGGTCATTTCGCAAGACGTGTGTGGTACAGTTCCCTCTAGTATCATGGAAGTCATTCCCTCATGTCTTAGCAGCTGCCCCATCATCCTCTCCCTACTCCTTGTCAGTGTTTTCCACGTATTCCATTCCTCTCCGATTCTTCGCAGAACCACCTCGTTCCTTATCTTATCAGGTCAATTTTCAACATTCGTCTGTAGCACCACATTTCAAATCCTTCGATTCTCTTCTGTTCTGGTTTTCCAACAGTCCATGTTACACATCCATACAATGCTATGCTCCAAACGTACATTCTCAGAAATTTCTTCCTCAAATCAAGGCCTACGTTTGATGACAGTAGACTTCTCTTCGCTAGGAATGCCCTTCTTGCCTGCGCTAGCCTGCTGCTGATGTCCTCCTTGCTCCGTCCGTCATTGGTTATTTTTTTGCGAAGGTAGCAGAATTCGTTAACTTCATCTACTTCGTGGTAAGTTTTTCGCTGTTCTAATTTCTACAACTTCAGATTACATTCGTCTTTCTTCGATTACTCTCAATCATCGCTCTGTACTCATTAGGCTATTCATTCCATTCAACAGATCATGTAATTCTTCCTCGCATTCACTCAGGATAGAATGTCATCAAAGGAGCGTATCATTTATATTCTTTCACTTTGAATTTTAATTCCATTCCTAAACCTTTCTTTTATTTCCATCACTGCTTCTTCGATGTACAGATTGAACAGTGAGGGCGAAAGACTACATCCCTGTCTTACACCCTATTTGACCAAAGCACTTCGTTCTTGGTCGTTCGTTCTTATCATTCCCTCTTGGCTCTTGTACATATTATATATTACCCGTCTCTCCCTACAGCTTGCCTCCAATTCTCTAAGAATTTCGAACATCTTACCCCATTTCTTCTGGTAAACCTTGCGGGATGTAAGGTCGTGGTCCATGAAACTCTTCAGCTCCTAACGTTTCGTCCAGTGCTTCGCTGGACATCTTCAGAGGGGTGTTTCTCCTCCGGTGAGTCTTGCCGACTCACCGGAGGAGAAACACCCCTCTGAAGATGTCCAGCGAAGCACTGGACGAAACGTTAGGAGCTGAAGAGTTTCATGGACCACGACCTTACATCCCGCAAGGTTTACCAGAAGATATGTCATCCGGTCGTGAAAGCCTTCATACTATGATCTTACCCCATTCTTCTGTATATTATTCTTGTCAGCAACTTGGGTGAATGAGCTGTTAAGCTGATTGTGCGATCATTCTAGCACTTGTTAGCTCTGGCAGGATTCGGAATTGTGTGGATGATATTTTTCCGAATGTCAGATGGTATGTCGCCAGATTCGTAATTTCTACGCACCAAAGTCAATAGTCGTTATGTTGACACTTCCCACAATGACTTTAGAAATTCTGATTAAATGTTATCTATCCCTTCTGCCATATTTCATCTTAAGTCCTTCAAAACTCTCTTAAATTCTGATTCTAATACGGCATCTCTTCTACACTGAAAACCAAAGAGACCGGTATACGTGACTAATATCGTGTAGGGCCCCCGCGAGCACGCAGAGGTGCCGCAACACGACGTGTCATGGACTCGACTAATGTCTGAAGTAGTGCTGGAGGGAACTGACACAATTAATCCTGCCAGACTGTCCAAAAATCCGTGAGAATACGAGGGGGTTGAGATCTCTTCTGAACAGCACGTTGCAATGCATCCCAGACATGCTCAATAATGTTCATGTCTGGTGAGTTTGGTGGCCAACGGAAGTGTTTAAACTCAGAAGAGTTTTCCTGGAGCCACTCTGTAGCAGTTCTGGACGTCTGGGATGTCGCATTGTCCTGCTGGAATTCCCAAGTCCGTCGGAATACACAATGAACATGAATGGATGCGTGTGATCAGACAGGATGCTTACGTACGTATCACCTCTCAGAGTCGTAATTAGACGTATCAGGGGTCCCATATCACTCCAACTGAAAACGCCCCACACCATTACGGAGCCTCCACCAACTTGAACAGTCCCCCGCTGGTATGCATGGTACATGAGGTTGTCTCTATACCAGTACACGTCCATCCGCTCGATACAATTTGAAGCGAGACTCGTCCGAACATGTAACTCGTTTCCAGTCATCAACAGTCCACGGTCCGTGTTGACGGGCCCAGGCGAGGCGTAAAGCTGTGTGTCGTGCAGTCATCTAGGATACACAAGTGGGTTTCGGCTCACAAAGCCCATGTCGATGAAGTATCGTTGAATGGTTGCACGCTGATGTATGTTGATGGCTCATCATTGAAATCTGCATCAATTTGCGGAAGGGTTTCACTTCTGTCAATTGAACGATTCTCTTCAGTCGTCGTTGGTCCCGTTCTTTTATGATCTTTTTGTGGCCGCAGCGAGTTCGGAAATTTGATGTTTTGGCCGATTCCTAATATTCACGGTGCACTCGCGAAACAGTCGTACGGGAAACTCCCCACTTCATCGCTACCCCGGATATGCTGTGTCCCATTTCTCGTGCGCCGACTATAACAACATGTTCAAACTCACTTAAATCTTGATAACCTGCCATTGTGGCAGCAACAACCCATTTAAGAACTGCACCAGACACTTGTTGTCTTATATAGGCGTTTCCGACCGCAGCGCCGTATTCTGCCTGTTTCCACATCTCTGTATTTGAATACGCATGCCTATACCAGTTTTTGGGCGCTTCAGTGTAAATCGACTCCTCTTTGTTCTTTTATCACATCAGAAAAATCTTCCCTCCTAGAGGCCTTCAATGTATTTTTTCCACCATTCGACTCTCTCTTCTGCATTTAACAGTGGAGTTCCCGCTGCACTGTTAATGTTACCACCCCCGATTTTAAATTCACCGAAGGCAGTTTTGAATTTCCTGTATGCTGAGTCAGTCCTTCCGACAATCATTTCTTTTTCGATGTCCTCGTGTTTTTCATGCAGCTGTTTCGTCTTACCGTCCCTGCACTTCCTATTTATTTCGTTCCTCAGCGGCTTGTATATCTGTATTCGTTAATTTCCGCGAAAATTTTTGAACTTCCTTCTTTCATCAAGCAGTTGAAGTATCTCTTCTGTTACCCACGGTTTCTTCGCAGTTTCCTTCTTTGGACCTATGTCTTACTTTCCAACTTTTGTGACTGCTCTTTTTAGAGATGTCCATCCCTCTTCAACTGTATTGCCTACTGGGATATTCTTTATTGCTGCATCTGTACTGCGAAGAAACCATGGTTAACAGAAGAAATACTACAGTCGGTGAAAGAAGAAAGTGCATAAATGTTAAGTGGCATTCAGGAGTAAGAAATGAAAGTCACTGAGGAATGACAAAAATACGAAATGCAGGAAAGCTAACACGAAATGACTGCATGAAAAATGTGAAGAAATCAAAAAATAAATGATTGTCGGGAGGACTAACTCAGCATACAGAAAATTCAAAACAGTGTAAGAGGTTCGAGCATATGTAATTTCGATGTATTGTTCATGCGCTGCCTGCGATATGCAAGGTCTCTGACCAGAGAGCAGTGTTGACTGCAGTACGAACTGTGTAGCTGTAGCAGTAAGTTGTTGCTAGTCTGGAGTCTGCTCTGGTCTGGTCGCGGTGCAGCAATGCCGGAGCATGAGTATTATTGTATAAAGTAAAAAAGCAGCCTCGCGCATATGTAGTAATGTTATCTCAAGTCGCATGTAAATGTTTTAAAACTCTCGTAATAATAATCTTCCACATAAAAAGTAACTTTTAACAACCATTCATTTCAGTTTAAAGAATTTACTAATTTCTCCCATCCATGATCATCCCAATTATTGCAATAGAAAAATCAGTTGCTCCCTTTCATAAATGACAGATAGGTCGGCCAGCATTGCAGAGAGCTGTGCCGGAAAAATTTATTGTAAGAGCAGATATATGCGGCGACTTCATTGAGGTAAGAATTTTTCCTCTTTTTATTCAGAATGATCTATCAGGGCCATGACGCAGCACTGCTGTCGTCCAAAATTTACCAGGTTAAATTCACAGTGAATTATTGAAAAGTCATAAGTGAGCGACAATTTAATTGAGAGGTTAGTTACATTGTCCTATTACCAGGTTACTGAATTTATTCCTTATTGGGACGTTACACTGAATGTGAATGACATAATTATAATTTTTTATTGTTGAGAGGTTTAGGAATCTTTCTGTTGTGAGGTTACGCTAAATGTGAATGAATTTTGAGCTTAGATTAAATCAGAAAGAATTTTGTAGGGAGGTTACAAATGAGAAAGAATTTTGTGGGGAGGTTACATTAAATTAGAATCATATTCATATTATTTATTTTATATTTTTGTGGGGAGGTTACACTTGGCGACAACCGGCCAGGATCGTATTCCTTGTGAATCTCTGAGAAGTAGTCATATATCTGCTCTTACTTGCTTAAATGTAGTTTGCATCTGGCGCAACGCATTTACTAATTTGTCACGCTTTCTTTCACAGATCATCGGCAATTTATTGCTCTTTGTTGTAACTGTGTTTGTTCCATTTTTGCTTTGTCTTTGTTTCTTTTTGTGCTTAATTTTGATTTGTGAAAAATGCCGCGAAAAACTGTTAACAGTACATCGCGATGTCCAATGAGTGAAATAGCCGACTCGAATAATTTGACCGATAATACTTGCGACACTCAGTGTAATAGCGATAACCCTCTAATTACTGATAATCGGTGCGTACCGACCACTAGTAATGATTTTGATACCAATGATGAACAAACAAATGGAATTATGTCCACAGTAAATGTAACAATTGATGACGCGGCACGTTCCGATACAATGAACGCTGCCCAGTTTGACACGCCTGATTTGCAAAATTTGCATAGTGAACAGATAAATTCTTCTCACAAAGGTGAGCAATGTACTCAAAGTACGTCAGATTTATTTGATTCCGAGGTAGTGACTAACAGTGCACATCCAAATGGCGAACCTTTTCAAGAATCAGAGAATGACCAAATGGTTACACAAAACGTGACAATTGCAGGTACGCCATCAAACAGCACAGAGAATAGAGTAGGTAATATTGGCTTGGATCAAGTTATGGCAGTATTGCTACAAATTAATGAATCGTACAAACAACGTAATAAAATTCTCGAACAGTGGAATGAAAAACTAGATAACCATTGCAAACAACTTAATGAAAGTTTCAAACAGCGGAATGAAAAATACAACCTTAATGAACAGAACAAACAACTTAGTGAACAGATTACAGCCGTTACCGTGCAACGCCATGATACTAAAGAACAATTATGTGAGGAAATTAAGGCTTGTGCTAGGAACAGTAGTGAAGAAATTAGATCTGTGGCACAAGAATTAAGTAATACACATGCAGCCACAACTAAATTACTTAGAGATGAAATTAGTGCAGTCGCTAAACAATGCTCTGAAAACGCAATACGGTTCGCGACAAGTTTAAATTAATGTCAGCAGAACTTTCACGCACGCTGGATGCGAAAGTAGACGCGAAATTTGACCAACAGAACAACCAAATTGACGAACGTTTTAATCACCACCTACAAAACAGTGCAACGCGTTACAGTAAATTTATACAGGAACAGAATAAAGTAAAGCAACATGTCATGGAAACAATCACTGCACAGAGACAGAAAGATGAGCGTAAATTATTTACGAAAGCAAAAACATACGTAGACAACAATATTGCTACAGTATCGGACGAAATCAAACAGTTGAACACCGAATTGCATGATGAAATCTCCGATCTTAAAACAAAAACAGACACACACACATTAGAGTTTCAGACAATGACCAACAGACTTGAAAAGTTGGAACTAATACAGGATCCGGATGCCATCAAAGCAGACGTTAAAAAATTGAACAAAAACACACGTAAATTACAAAAACAAATTAATGCTTGTGATACTAAAAACGATGATCAGGTAAAAGCACTGACTGAAAAATATGATGAATTGGCCTGTCGTATTGACGTTATCGAAAGTAATAATGACACCAAATCAGACGATACGTCACCAGTTTCGTTTAATCAAACACCCGAATTCCAAAATTTACAGCAGACGATCAGTGAGATAGTTTCGTCTAATAATACATTACGTAGAAAATTGTCAACTTTGCAGCAAGAAGTGATAGAAATGAAAAATGTTTCAGTCACTAACACGTCACAGTATACGCCACGTTCCGAAAATTTGTCACACCCACACAGCCAGTATAACTTAAGTAATTTACAGAGACCACGCGACTTAGAATCCGAAGAGACACAGACAAACAGATTCTCATTCAACCCTGAACCTGTTCACACATACAGAGACGATAACGTTGATTATAAGCAATTTTTATCCGTAAAGAAATCTAAGGTATTTAATAATGACAGAACACAGATTCACGATTTGGACTGGATACGACAATTTGCTTTTGTATTTTCATCAGTTTGACCTGTAATGCAGAAACTAGAATTGGACTGGATGCGACAATTTACTTTTTAATTTTCACCGCCGTTGCCTGTAACGCAGAAACTAAAATTTATTTGCAGCGCGTAATTGACCTCAGGGGATTCATTACGCTTCGATGAATATGTGCCGTAGCGTACACAGGGCCCCGAGCCGTAGTAGTGCTATTTCATCGGTAGTTTTCTGCACTGGTGCCTTCTCTTCTACTATCCTTTATATCTATCAAAACAACTCTTCAACTATCGATCTATCTAGGATTAAGAATGAGTAAAGGAATCTGATATGACGAGTTTTACCGAAAGTGACAGTTTTCATTAGACGCTCCAGAAATGACAACCACGAGAACTTTAATACCAGACAAAAATTTAATCATCAGTATGTGTAAAATTATCAGCAACAGCAAACGCATTTTGGTAACAATAGAGGTTTTTACCAACAACAGCAACAAAACCAGCCGGTTAGCACACCTAACCAACAATGTAATGTGCAAGGTCAACCAAGCTTCAATGTTTCGCCGCCTACACGTATAGCGTCGGCTCCGCCAAATAGTAACGCACAGCAACAAGGAAATAACTACGTACAGAAAACACATCATTTTAACTCGTATCGCAACGCGCCGTATAGCAATCATTATCATGACAGACGTAAAAGTAATGAGCACAATTTTCAGCGTACGTTTAATAACAGTCGGTCTTACCAGCAACAGAATCATCCGCAACAACAAATTATCATGAATGAAGCAGACAGTCGGTATCATCCCGAACGTAATACGTCAGGAAGAAATAACAGAACGGTACAAATAGTTGAAATGCCACAGCATCCTCTCGCAAATAACAGCACGTCAGAAAGAATTTGACTAGGTACAGTACAGGTTGCATCTTCCAGCAACGCAAGCAATACTTTTGACACACAGAATCTTGTTCACGAAAATGTTATTACTTTTGACGACATCCGAGACACACTTTTGCAGGAAAAACCAGTTATTCAAAAAACCATTTCACAGCCTGTCACTGAAGTAAAGATTGGATCATCCAAACTTTCAGCAGTAATCGATTCTGGATCACCTATGTCAGTTATAAATGAAGAAACCTTCAACGAATGTAACAAAGAGAATACCTATCCTACTTTATCATTAGGCAAAACTAAAGTAAAAGGAGCAGTATCTGGTAAAGGAGTAGATGTAAAATTACAGACACACTTATCATTTTGTATTGCAGGTCATACGTTTCAGTCAAATTTTTGGATTGTTCCCTTATTGACAACAGACGTTATTTTAGGTACGAATTTTCTGGTACAACACGACGCAATTATTGACTTTCAAAATTCCTATTTAATGTTAAAGGATGAAAATGTACAACTGGCATTAGAATTTCAGCACTCTTTATCTGTAGAAGCTCAAACAATTAATCGTACAGAGGTCATTTCTATATCGCGTTACATAGACTGTCATTTGACATTGTTCACAGATACGTACGTACACAACTATAATTCTCCAGAAGAAGGCGATTATTACGTTATACAGATGATTTCTGATAAAGTTAGACAGAGCAATGCAAATACAGACGACGAACGTACTCAACTACACAAAATTCTTTTACAGCAAGCTCCAGTTTTTGACAACGTCCCTGGTACTATGTCCGGTTTTATGTATGAATTTCAAGTTAAACAGCACGACACATTTAAAGCCAAACGTTATCCCATTCCTTATATTCACACAGATCAAGTTAAGAAAGAATTGCAAGCTATGCTTGACCAAGGAATTATTGAACCGGTAGTTAGTCCGTACATAAACCCGCTCCATATTGTTAAGAAAAAGGTTGGTTCACTTCGCCTCGTACTTGATTCGCGTCACATCAATGACATTATTATTAATGAAACAGATCGCCCTCAAACACTAGAAGAACTTCTACAGAAATTTCATGATACTGCTATTTATTCCACATTAGATTTGAAATCGGGATTTTGGCAAATTCAGCTCCATCCGAACTGCAGAAAGTACACAGCTTTTCTCTGTTTTGGTGACTGTTATCAATTTTGTAAATTACTGTTCGGTTTAACTATTTCTTCAGCAGCATTTATTCGCGGTTTGAATACTATACATCCGGCAGAATTAAAAGACAGAATCACAACGTATGTAGACGACATTCTTATTGCAGAAGCTAACTGGTCTGAACACAATTTGATTCTTGAACAACTGTTACAAACCTTTCGTGCACAAGGACTCACAGTTAATCTTAGCAAATCGCACTTTGGCAAAACTTCTATAAAATTTCTTGGACACGTAATTTCAGCAGAAGGCATTGCGCCTGACACGGAAAAACTTCAAGCTTTACGTGAAATTACTGTACCTACGACGAAGAAACAACTACGCAGCTTTTTGGGTTTAATTAACTTTTTTCGTAAATTTATTCATTACTCTGCTTTAGACAGGTAAAAACACTATTTGGTCCTGGGATAGCCAAGCGCAGTCTGAATTTGTCAATCTGAAACAAGCTTTGTTGAATGCACCACTTTTATCACATCCAGATCTTACTAGAAATTTTTCCATTGCCACCGACAGTTCTAACACCGCTTTAGGCGTACACATTTTTCAGGAAAGACGGTACTACAGTAATTAAAAACATCGCCTTTGCGAGTCGCATTCTGTCACCTGCTGAACGCAATTATTCTGTTACAGAACTTGAAACATTATGTGTTGTATGGGCATTTAAGGGATTTAGGCATTTTCTTTATGGAAGACACACTACCGTTTACACAGATCATAGAGCTATACAGTTTTTACTTTCCGCAAAATTTACACATGACAGGTTAAGCAGATGGAAACTTTATTTTCAGGAATTTAATTTTACAATTGTTCACATTGCCGGTACACAAAATATTGTAGCAGACGCACTATCCCGTTCTCTCAGCAACAATCAGCAAGACATCGCAACCAACTTCTGCCAAGCAAATTTTAGCGTCATATATATTCAACAAGTTTCATTCGAAAATTTTATTTCGTCATCATTACGAGACATAGCACAGGAGCAGAGTAAAGACAACGTATGGAAAGCAATTAAACACCTTTGGCAAGATAAGAATAATGTTACCATTAGAAACCATCCCACTGTACGCAATAATATTCTGTTTCGCCGCTCTCACCCTGACAACAACAATTGGTTACTGACGAGCTTGTTAACAAATTAATTTTGTATACTCATTTAAGTTACGCACATTATGGAGCCAGAAAATGTTTTCTTATACTGAGACAGAACTGTTATTTTGCCAATATGGAGAAACGTATTCGACAAGTTTTAGCGTCATGTAAAATCTGCCGGAAAGCTAAGTCAGACACGACTTCACATATTCCTCCGTTACATCCCATTGTACCTGTTAAATTGAGACACATGGCCGCTGTAGACATTTTTGGTCTGATTCCCAGAACTAATAGAGGTTTTTGTTACATCTTTGAACTCACTTCGAAATTTGTTACCTTCACTCCGTTACGCAAAACTACTGCTAAATCTGTTTCGAATGCATTTGTAAAACATTTTCTATTTCATGTAGGGCATGTATTGAAAGTAATTTCCAACAGTGGACCACAATTTCGATCTACTATATGGACACGTATGTTACGATCAAGAAACATTTCTCCGATCTATATATCCAAGTATCACGCTTCTTCGAACCCTTGTGAAAGACTAATGAAAGAAATTGGTAAACTATGTAGAATATACTGCTATAAAAAACATATTGATTGGGATACACACATACTGTCATTAACTCCATACCAAATGAATCTACTATGTTATCTCCGACTGTTATACTGAAAAATATTGAACCTCCTAACAAAATTAAAGAGTTAGTATCCTTTCCTACATCTCGTCGACTACGACACCATGAAATAATTGACAGCGCGCTGAACAACATCAAACGTGCCGCAGAGCGCCGGAAAGACAGCAAAAACACGTTTGTACACGCCGTGACTTTCACATTGGACAGAAGATATTAGTACGCACACATTATTTATGCAATAGAGGAAAGAGTAGATGCAGTATATTTGAGCTTCTATACGCAGGTCCATACAGAATTCGCAGCATTCCTCACCCCAATGTAGTACACGTCCAAACTCTGAGAACCATAAAAAGTAAAGGCAATCACCATGTCTCCAACATTAAACCATTTATTGAATGAACATACTCTATGATTTATCACACTGTAATGCCATTTCCTGATATTTTTATGACCACTTATGCAATTATATTTGTATGAGTACTTACTGATGATTATCATATTTTTTTCTTGGCAAGTGCCCAGTAAGGTAAGGTGAGCAGGTCGCTTTTCTTGTCGTTACACATCAGACCGTGCATATTTTTCCAGATAAACTTACATATTTTATGACCAATTATGCAATTCTATCTAGTGGCATATTAATTTTATCAAATTCTTTCTCCATTAAAGTCTTCAACTCTCGTCTCTATCAACTACACAACATACAAGCTGAACACAAAGAAAGTCATTTCTTGTCGTTATATATCAGACCGTGCACATTTTCGATTTTTCGTGTATAGAGTAGCATGGAGAGCTGCATCAAACCAGTCTCAGGACTGAAGACCACAACAACAACAATGATTGTTTTTGTCTTGTTTGTATGCACTACGAAATCTTTATGATGACTTTGACATTTTGCCTTATGATATCTCAATATCTTGACTATTCTACGCTTTTGGCTACGAGAGTTTTGCAGGACTTAAGAACAAATAAGGCAGAAGGGATAGATAATATTCCACCAGAAATTCTATCATCATTGGGTGAAGTGCCAACAAAACGACTATTCGCGCTGGTGTGTAGTATGCATGAGTCTGGTGACCTACGATCCGACTTTCGGAAATATATCATCCACACAATTCCGAAGACTGCGAGAGCTGACAGGTGCAAGAATTATTGCACAATCAGCTTAACAACTCATGCATCCTAGTTGCTGACATGAATATTATACAGAAGAACGGAAAAGAAAACTGAAGATGTGTTAGATAACGATCAGCTTGGCTTTAGAAAAGGTAAGTTCACCAGAGAGGTAATTCTAGCGTTGGGGTTGATAATGGAAGCAAAACTAAAGAAAAATCGACTCGTTCACAGGATTTGTCGACCTGGAAAAAGCGTTTGACAGTGTAAAATGGTGCAAACGCTGAGAAAAATATTGGAAAGCTATAGCGAGAGACGGATAAAACACAATATGTACAAGAGCCAAGAGAGAATAATGAAAGTGGACGGCCAAGAACGAAGTGCTCGGATTAAAAAGGATGTAAAACAAGGATATAGTCTTTCGCCCCTGTTATTCGATCCGTACATCGAAGAATCACTGCTGGAAATAAAAGAAAGGTTCAGGAATGGAATTACAATTGAAAGTGAAAGGATATCGATGATACTATTCGCTGATGACATTGCTACCCTGAGTGACGCTAAAGAAGAATTACACGATCTGTTGAATGGAACGAACAGTCGAATGAGGATAGAATATGGATTGAGAGTAAATCGAAGAAAGACGAAAGTAATGTGAAGTAGCAGAAATGAGATCAGTGAGAAACTTACCTTCATGATTGATGGTCACGAATTAGATGAAGTTAACGAATTCTGCTACCTACGCAGTAAAATAACCAATGACCGACGAAGCAACGAGGACATCAAACAGACTCGCAATGGCAAAAAGGGCATTCCTGGCCCAGAGAAGTCTACTAGTATCAGACACGGGCCTTGATTTGAGGAAGACGTTTCTGACAATGTACGTTTGAAGCACAGCATGTGAAATATGCACTGCTGGAAAACCAGAATAGAAGCATTTCAGATGTGGCGCTACAGACTAATGTTGAAAATGAGGTGTACTGATAAGATAAGGAATGAGGAGGTTCTGCTCAGAATCAGAAAGTAATATGAGGGAAACATTGACAAGTAGAAGGTGTAGGATGATAGAACATCTGTTGAGACATCAGGGAATAATTTCATGTTACTAGAGGGAGCTGTAGAGGGCAAAAACTGTAGAGGCAGACAGAGATTGAAATACATCCGGCAAGTAATGGAGGACGTAGGTTGCAAGTGCTACTCTCAGATGAAGAGGTTGGCTGTTGTTGTTGTTGTGGTCTTCAGTCCTGAGACTGGTTTGATGCAGCTCTCCATGCTACTCTATCCTGTGCAAGCTTCTTCATCTCCCAGTACCTACTGCAACCTACATCCTTCTGAATCTGTTTAGTGTATTCATCTCTTGGTCTCCCTTTACGATTTTTACCGTCCACTCTGCCCTCCAATACTGAATTGGTGATCCCTTGATGCCTCAGAACATGTCCTACCAACCGATCCCTTCTTCTAGTTAAGTTGTGCCACAAACTTCTCTTCTCCCCAATCACATTCAATACCTCCTCATTAGTTATATGACTTACCCATCTAATCTTCAGTATTCTTCTGTCGCATCACATTTCGAAAGCTTCTATTCTCTTCTTGTCCAAACTAGTTATCGTCCATGTTTCACTTCCATACATGGCTACGCTCTATGCAAACACTTTCAGAAACGACTTCCTGACACTTAAATCAATACTCGATGTTAACAAATTTCTCTTCTTCAGAAAAGCTTTCCTTGCCATTGCCAGTCTACATTTGATATCCTCTCTACTTCGTCCATCATCAGTTATTTTGCTCCCCAAATAGCAAAACTCCTTTACTACTTTAAGTGTCTCATTTCCTGATCTAATTCCCTCAGCATCACCCGACTTAATTCGACTACATTCCATTACCCTCGTTTTGCTTTTGTTGATGTTCATCTTATACCCTACTTTCATGACACTGTCCATTCCGTTCAACTGCTCTTCCAAGTCCTTTGCTGTCTCTGACAGAAATACAATGTCATCGGCGAACCTCAAAGTTTTTATTTCTTCTCCATGGATTTTAATATCTACTCCGAATTTTTCTTTTGTTTCCTTCACTGCTTGCTCAATATACAGATTGAATAACATCGGGGATAGGCTACAACCTTGTCTCACTCCCTTCCCAACCACTGCTTCCCTTTCGTGCCCCTCGACTCTTATAACTGCCATCTGGTTTCTGTACAAATTGTAAATAGCCTTTCGCTCCCTGTATTTTACCCTTGCCACCTTCAGAATTTGAAAGAGAGTATTCCAGTCAACATTGTCAAAAGCTTTCTCTAAGTCTACAAATGCTTTTCCTTAATCTAGCTTCTAAGATAAGTCGTAGGGTCAGTATTGCCTCACGTGTTCCAGCATTTCTACGTAATCCAAGCTGATCTTCCCCGAGGTCAGCTTCTACCAGTTTTTCCATTCGTCTGTAGACATAGGAGAGAAATAGCCATAGGAGAGAAATTCGTGGCGTGCTGTATCAAACCAGTCAGAAGACTGATGAGTCAAAAAAGAAATAAAATAAATTTTAAAAAATGGCCTTAGAGAGCTTCATGCATATCTCTTAAACTTCAGCGTACTGTTCATCACTACTTCATTTTTAACTGAGTCTATATCTGCTCCTATGTTCCCTTACAATCCAGTATCTGACTCGGAATCTCTACCTGACCGTGATGTTATCTAACCGAAATCTTGTCCTATCAAACGGGCTTTTCCAAGTGATTCTTGAACAGAGTATTCACTATTACCTGCTGAATTTTATTACAGAACTCAATTAGTCTTTCTCCTCTCTCATTCCTTACCCCAATCTCATATTCCCTTGTAATCTTCTATTCCTTCTCCTACAACTGTATTCCAGTCCTCAATCTCGCTTTACATAATGTATTATCCTTTCAATATCCTCATCTACTTTCTCTATCTCTTCATCTTCAGCTTCTGACGTCGGCATGTATATCTGAACTATCGTTGTCGGTGTGATTTGCTATCGATTCTGACAAAGACAACCCAATCACTGCACTGTTCACAGTAACACACGCTCTGCCCTACCATTCTGTTCATAACGAATTCCACCTTCTTTATACTATGTTCTGGTACTGGTGATATTACCCTATCTCATCTGAACAAAAATCTTTGTCTTCTTTCCATTTAACTTCACTGACCCCTACTATATCTACATCAAGGCTTTGCATTTACCGGGAGAGGTGGTGCAGTGGCTAACACACTGGACTCGCATTCTGGAGGTAGAGTTTCAACACCGCATCCGGCCATCCTGGCTTAGGTTTTCCGTGAGTTCCCTAAATCGCCTCAGGCAAATGCCGGGATGATTCCTTTGACAGGGCACGACCGACTTCCTTCGCCATCCTTCCCTAATCCGATGAGACCGATGACCTCACTGTTCGGTCTCTTCCACCAAATCAACCCAATCCAACCCTTTACATTTCCCTTTACAGATTTTCTAGCTTCCCTATCACGTTCATACTTCTTACATTCCACGCTCCAACTCGTAGGACGTTGGTTATACAATCTTTTTGTCGTCGTTAGCTCCCTCTTGGCAGTCCTCTCCCGCAGATCCGAATGCGGGACTATTCCGGAATTTTTTACCAATGGAGAAATCATCATGACAGTTTTTCAATTACAGGCCACGTGTCCTGTGGATAAACGTTATGTGTCTTTAATACAGTGTTTTCCATTGCCTTATGCATCCTCATGCCAATGATGTTTCCTGATTCTTGCCTTTAGGGGCAGTTTCCCATCCCAAGGACAAGATAGTGCCCTGAACCTCTGTCCGCTCTTCCGGATAAAGTCGCTGGTAGAGTGAGGGTGACGTCTTATGCCGGAAGTCTTCAGCCGCCAATGCTGATTATTAATCAAAATTTACACAGTGGCGGGTTTCAAACCCGGAGCCGAGGACTTTTTGATTGCTAATCAAAGACGTTACCCCCTTTTTCTATCTGATTTTGTTCGTTATTGGTCGTTGTATCTTTCGGGTTGGACGTCCCATGGCGTTTGTTCAAGTTCATCGTCGATCCATCTACTCAGTTTTTTTTTTCTTTTTATTACAGCTAGCCCTCTGACCGAACACGCTGAGCTACCGTGCCGGTTACCCCTAGACAACACGTGAACCCTTTCCATTTAATGATCAGTGGGTCCCATTTTGGGCTTTTCCATCACATGATAACTATTTTCTGGGTGGCTATGTCACAATCGCGATTTATGTACAGCATACGCACTGTCACTAATGATGTCTGTTTCCTATCTACAGGAAAGGTACGTACGCACGCACTAACACCGCACAGAGGAGACTGCTGGTTCACCGAGTTCCATCCTCTACTACCACAATCGCTGATGTCATGTTATGTATTGCACTAATTACATCAAATGTGAGACCATTTGACTGCATTTGTCAGTATACTCGATGTCATACTATTCACTACGCGCAACCATTCCAACTGCCAGCGTTACATTTTCTACAAATATTAATGCCTTTATTCTGATTTTCACTACTGTATGATCGTGGTCTGGTAAGAGTCCAAGTACTACTTACAAACCAAGTGTTTTGTAGGCAATTCTTTTGAGGATGAATGACTTTTCCTTGACATTCTTCCAGTGAATTAGAACCTAGTATATGCTTTTCCTACATTCTGATTTATGTAGTCATGCCATTTTTGGTCGCTCCAGATGATTGCTTCCAGGTATTTTAAGATTGTTATTGTTTCAAGTGATGTGTCGTCAATAGTGAGGTCGCTGAATACTGGATTTCCTTACTTACGTAAGATGAAAGGTTACGGACAATCACTTTTTCCGCGCGACATTCGCAAATGGAACTGAAACGGGGGTTAAATCATAGAGATACACTACGTTTCGTCCCCGGTACGAAATGTAAGGAATGGGTTTGCTTAATAAATAACCTTTTTCTACTGCTAGTCACAATTTTCTTGTACTAGATCAGTTTTTCGACAGGGGAGAGAGCAAGATTCCATGCACAATTTAAGCAAAAACTTCCGTCTCTGTTTGTTAGGTTTCTTGCTAATTTAATCTCAACTGTTTCCTACGTAACACAGCCCCGATAGTTAGAAGTGCAGACTATATTCTCCTTGTTGTTATATTCCATAGTATGATCTGTGGCAAGACAATGTTCGGCAACAGCCAACTTTCTCGGCTGTTGTAAGCGTGTGTAACGTTTATGCTCAGTACACCGGTTTTCAACGGCCCTGATAGTCTCACCAGATTGTAACATGCCATAGACACCCGTCTTACCCAAACCAAGATCATTCTTTACGGAAAGTAAAAGGATCCCAATCTTAATTGGATGTCGGAAAACACGTTTCAAATCATATTTCCGCAAAATATGACAAATCTTGCTACAGATGCTCCCTGGGTAAGGCAGAAAGGTCGTAGACTTTGCTACCAAATCTGTTAATATCATCACTTACCGGTGCTCGGTTGGTCGATTGTTCAACGCACGTCTGATCTGTCTTTCACTATATTCATTCTGACCGGCAATGACCTAGAGATAGGTTAACTCAGCTGACAAACTCTCAGGACTTGAAATCATGTCAGCCCTGTCAATCAAGGTGTGAAGTACACTTTCACGTTGAGCGGGATGGTGGCAGCTTGCAGTCTGTAGATAGAAGTCAGTGTGAGTATACCTACACACAGCATGTGCCAACGTACCATCAACCTTCCGCCTGACAAAAAAGAGAAGACAGCCATTCTTTTCCATCGTGAAACGAATATTTAAGTGTATTGAATTCAGATGTACTAAACAGTCGTTCAAATTCTCACTGACATAAGGCAACCCAAAAACAGTATCGTCTACATATCTGAAAAAACACGCAGTTTTCAAAGCCACTGACTCAAAGGTAAGTTCCTCGAAGGCTTCCACAAACAAAATGGCAATATTATACGACAACGGAATTCCGATCGCAACTACATCTGCCAGCACATAGTACTGGTCATTGAATAAAAGGAAAGTGAAAGTCCCCATATGTCAAAATAAGTTCGTTAATTCAACACCAAACCTAACCTGAAATATTGTAATGAATCAGCCGCTTATTTGTGGATCTTCAGAAGGCCATATAACCTATGGGTAACAGCGCAGTAAGTGTTAAGACTCCTGATAGTCTCATATTAGAAGGAACTTTCCGTCAGGGGGCTGTCAGTCTTTCTCTCAACACTTCTTATGCGGTCAGCACTGATCCTTCGATACACTGAATCAGTAAACATTGCATCTTTTGAACGCAATCCCGATTGTCCAAAACAATCGTAGCATCGCCGATATCTGGATCTACGCTAAGTAAACATAAAGCAGCCTTCTCAGCTGCTGTTATTTATTTAGTCTTGGATGAAGGTGCTCTAGTCAACACACGAAATAACTCCCTCCTAGCTTCTACTGCAGCCTCTTTAAGAAAACTAATAAAATCAGCCACTGCCAACGATTGGGCGTCAGTGTAATATTTAAGTCTTTCCCTAGCACGAATAAGGCAGCGTCGTCAGAAGGTTTCTCCGTGAAGTTGATCACCCAATTTCAAGAAACAGTATTAGACCCCGAGTCCTGGAAATGTTGAAGCTTCAGCAAATGTCAGACAGTTACAGAATGAAATTCTGTCACCCTTTCATTTTCAAGGCAAAACTGTAGCGAGTGAGTGCTGTACAAGTGGATTTAAGACCTCAACTTACAGACCAGTTCCGAAAGATAAAAACGCACTCACACACACACACACACAAACTGTAATCACTAGCATCACTACACAATCAAAACTGACTGATGCCAGAAGTTACCCACAGTGAAAATTGCTAAATAACGGGCGAGGCAGAGGGCTCCTTTACGTTCACTTACAGTTGATCCGAATGTTATTTTTCTACCTGCGGACAAGGGCAATCCTGTGGTTGTTCTGAACAAATAGGATTACCTTCAAAAGATGTAGCGCATACTATGCAATTCACCCCACTAATAGTGTTGAGAGAAAGACTAACAGCCCCCTGACAAAAAGTTACTTCCAGTAGGAGACTATCAAGAGTTTTAACACTTACTGCGCTGTTCTCCATATGTTATATGACCTTCTGAAGATCCACTAAGAAGTGGATGCACTTCGTCCTGTTGTCAGTAACATTGGTGCTCCGACACATCGTGTTGCAAAACACCTTCCTACAGTGTTGAACTTCACATTAAGAATTCGGCGGATTTCTTACGTCTATTAGAAGGAGAATATGTGAATGACTCTGATATTCTACTGAGTATTGATGTAGTCTCTCTCTTCGCTCGTGTTCGTCTGGCTGATTCATTACAGTTAATTCAGTTTAGGTTTGGTGTTGAATTAACGAACTTATTTCTACATGAGTTGACTTTCACTTACTTCTCATTCAATGACCAGTACTATGAGCAGGCAGATGCAGTTGCGATGGGAATCCCGTTGTCACATAAAAATGCAAGTTTTTTATGGAAGTGTTCGAGGAACTTGACTTGGAGTCAATGGCTTTGAAACCTGCGTGTTTTTTTAAGATACGTAGACAATACTTTCGTTGTGTTGCCTCATGTCAGTGAGAATTTGAACGACTTTTTAGAACACCTGAATTCAATCCATGTAAATTTTCGTTCGTTCAGATGGTGAAGGAAGACGAAAATTTAATAGTCATGGGTGACTGGAATTCGATAGTCGGAAAAGGGAGGAAAGGAAATGTAGTAGGTGAATATGGATTGGGGGGAAGAAATGAAAGAGGAAGTCGCCTGGTAGAATTTTAAACAGAGCATAACTTAATCATAGCCAACACTTGGTTCAAGAATCATAAAAGAAGGTTGCATACATGGAAGAAGCCTGGAGATACTGGAAGGTGTCAGATGGATTATATAATGGTAAGACAGAGATTTAGGAACTAGGTTTTAAATTGTAAGACATTTCCAGGGGCAGATGTGGGATCTGACCATAACCTATTGGTTATGAACTGTAGATTAAAACTGGAGAAACTGCAAGAAGGTGGCACTTTAAGGAGATGGAGCCTGGATAAACCGAAACAACCAGAGGTTGCACAGAGTTTCAGGGAGAGCATAAGGGAACAATTGACAGGAATGGGGGAAAGAAATACAGTAGAAGAAGAATGGGTAGCTTTCAGGGACGAAATAGTGAATGCTGCAGAAGGTCAAGTAGGTACAAACTAGAGGGCTAGAAGAAATCCTTGGGTAACAGAAGAGATATTGACTTTAATTGATAAAAGGAGAAACTATAAAAATGCAGTATGTGAAACAGGCAAAAAGGAATACAAACGTCTCAAAAATGAGATCGACAGGAAGTGTAAAATGGCTAAGCAGGGATGGCTAGAGGACAAATGTAAGGATGTACAGGCACATATCACTAGGGGTAAGATAGATACTGCCTACAGGAAAATTAAAGAGACCTTTGGAGAAAAGAGAACCACTTGCATGAATATCAAGGGCTCAGATGGAAACCCAGTTCTAAGCAAAAAAGGGAAAGCAGAAAGGTGGAAGTAGTATATAGAGAGTCTATACAAGAGCGATGTTCTTGAGGACAATATTATGGAAATGGAAGAGAATGTAGATGAAGATGAAATAGGAGACATGATACTGCGTGAAGAGTTTGACAGAGAACTGAAAGACCTAAGTCGAAACAAGGCCCTGGGAGTAGACAACATTCCATTAGAACTACTGACAGCCTTAGGAGAGCCAGGCCTAACAACACTCTACCATCTGGTGAGCAAGATGTATGAGGCAGGCGAAATACCCTCAGCCTTCAAGAAGAATGTAATAATTCCAATCCCAAAGAAAGCAGGTGTCGACAGATGTGAAAATTACGGAACTATCAGTTGAACAAGCAACTGCTGCAAAATACTAACACGAATTCTTTACAGACGAATGGAAAAACTGGTCGAAGCCGACCTCGGGGAAGATCAATTTTGATTCCGTAGAAATGTTGGAACACGTGAGGCAATACTGACCCTACGAATTATCTTAGAAAATAGATTAAGGCAAGGCAAATGTACGTATCTAGCATTTGTAGACTTAGAGAAAGCTTTCAACAATGTTGACTGGAATACTCTCTTTCAATTTCTGAAGGTGGCAGGGGTAAAAATCAGGGAGCGAAAGGCTATTTACAATTTGTACAGAAACCAGATGGTAGTTATAAGAGTCGAGGGACGTGAAAGGGGAGCAGTGGTTGGAAAGGGAGTGAGACAGGGTTGAAGCCTCTCCCCGATGTTATTCATTCTGTATATTGAGCAAGCAGTAAAGGAAACAAAAGAAAAATTTGGAGTAGGAATTAAAATCCATGGCGAAGATATAAAAACTTTGAGGTTCGCCGATGACATTGTAATTCTGTCAGAGACAGCAAAGGACTTGGAATAGCAGCTGAACGGAATGGACATGGTCTTGAAAGAAGGATATAATATGAACATCAACAAAAGCAAAACGAGAATAATGGAATTTAGTCGAATTAAATCGGGTGACGCTGCAGGAATTAGAGTAGGAAATCAGATGCTTAAAGCAGTAATTGAGTTTTGCTATTTGGGGAGCAAAATAACTGATGATGGATTAAAATGTAGACTGGCAATGGCAAGAAAAGCGTTTCTGAAGAAGAGAAATTTGTTAACATCGAGTATTGATTTAAGTGTCAGGAAGTCGTTTCTGAAAGTATTTGTATGGAGTGTAGCCACGTATGGAAGTGAAACGTGGACGATAAATTGTTTAGATAAGAAGAGAATAGAAGCTTTCGAAGTGTGGTATCACAGAAGAATGCCGAAGATCAGATGGGTAGATCACATAACTAATGAGGAAGTATTGAGTAGAATTGGAGAGAAGAGAAATTTGTGGCACAACTTGACCAGAAGAAGGGATCGGCTGGTAGGTCATATTCTGAGGCATCAAAGGATCACCAATTTAGTATTGGAGGGCAGCGTGGAGGGTAAAAATCGTAGAGGGAGACCAAGAGATGAATACACTAAACAGATTGTTTGCTGCAGTAGGTACTGGGAGAGGAAGAACCTTGCACAGGATTGAGTAGCATGGAGAGCTGCATCAAACCAGTCTCTGGACTGAAGACCACAACAACAACAACAAATGTTCGTTTCACGATGGAAAAGGACGGCTGCCATCTCTTCCATGATGTGTTAGTCAGGAGGAAGGTTGATGGTACGTTGGGAGATGCTGTTTGCAGGAAGTCTAATTACACTGACTTGCATCTACAGGCTTCAAGCTGCTACCATCCCACTCAGCGTGAAGCTGTACTTCGTACCTCGCCATGTCAGACCCTCGGAGTGTATCAGCTAATCTATCGCGAGCTCACCTTCGGTCAGAATGGGTATAGTGAAAGACAGATTAGATATGTGTGCGCTTTTGACCAACCGAACTCCGGATGAGTGATGAAAATATCGATTTCGCAAGGGTCTATGGTTTTTCTACCTTACGTAAGGTGCATATCTAACAAGATCTCATATTTTGCAAAAATATGTTGTGAAATTTGTTTTATGACCTCCAGTTAAGGTTAGAGTTCGTTTTGGTTCAGTTAATAATGATCTTGGTTTGTGGAAGGTGGGTATCTATCGCATCCCTTGCAGTTTTGACAAATGCCAAAACTGGCGGCATCCTCCCATTTATTCGTAAGTTGGAACTTCTCCGTTCCACTACCGGCCCGTCTGATAATAGGCTTGAAAGACCCCAACCCTGTAATGGGACAGATCTCGAAAAGTCTGCTCAGCTCGTTGGGGTAGAGAAAGAAAATTGTTAAAAAAAGTGACTAGATTATTTCGAAATGTTCTGGAGCTCACCGCAGACGAAAACAAGAAGCAACAAAGAACTTGCGACGTATCTATACTCTACGGCATAGTAAGGTTTTATTGTGACACTTGTACCTAAGGTTCCGCTGTTAGTGGAAACAAGGTATCGAATCTGAATATCAGTGCTCACCGTTAAATATAATTACAACTTGATCGCATCGCATGAGTGTTTATTCCTACGTAAAACAACAATCTAAATGTGAAAAAATGGTATTCAGCCGTAATTTTGAATGTCAGAACTTAGTTTAAATGGATGTAGAATTCAGAATAAGAGTCGTCAGCTACAAAGCAAGCAAAAATGTAAATGTATGAAACGACTGTAATGACTCTGAGATCAAGTATATATCGTATGAGAAAGACAAAGTACCAATTGGACAAAATATGCAGGTGCTAGCATACATGTAAAACACACGTACGACGTGAAGACGAAAGACGTTAATTTGGAATTCAGTAATGTTAGTTACCTTTTTGATCACCAATAATCATCAATGACTAGTAGCACCTTATTTAAACTCTGCTGCGTTACGTAACTAACGATAAAGCTATCTGTTTGGAAAAAAATGCCTAAACGTGACAAAAACTTTTTATCTTTTGTTACTATTTTCTTTGCCAGTGATAGCGCGTCAGATTAAATCGAAATAAGTTTCATTCATAGTAATAACTATTTTTCAGTCCTAATGTCACATAGACGTTCACGCTTGCTGTAACAGCTTTTACAAAATACAACATAAAATTCGAAATCAGCATATTTTTGCCATAGGATAGGAATTTCTCTTTAAATCACTTTTAATTTCAACAGATTGTCTGCATTAGTAGCAGGGCACTGTATGAGCAATTATACTTACTGTTGCCTTTTATTAAAATAATCAGTTGTTTGCAAATGAACTATAAATTTAATTAGATTTGTCTTCTTTTTAATATTTCTTTCACTTGTGTCTTTCTCGGAATTTATGGTGAAAGGATGGGACCCTGCCAATGGTTAACGGCACGGGACGATGCAGTTTCTCTCTACAAGTTTTATCTTTCACTAGACACACTGTAATACTACAAAAGTTACAAAGAAGCTAGCGTGCCTATTACAAAGCTACAAAATACTAGCTGTACCTTGCTTTGCTATGCGTTGCTTGTAGTGAGTAGCGTTTATTATGAGATCCATTATTGGCAACAGGCTCTTCTTGATTAGTGAGCAGCTGGAACGAATTTGAGTCACTCAGTATTATCCAGTACTTCCAAAATCATCTTATGACCGTATACTGTGCCCACATACTTGCTCGCTCACTTATATTTTCCCTGGACACATATCACAACAACATTCTCGACGCAAAACTCTCTGGCATTTGCGCACCTACACTTACGTCTGCTCAACACCACAGATGCTTCGCAGCTACTTCTGTGACTTCACCATTATGACTGCGCGCATTCGCGCCAGCGACGCCATAGTTACACGAAAGAAGTTCCCTGCGCTTTATACGATAAAAACATCCCTGGCATGGCCGGTGTCTTTTCTACAGTGATTTGACCTAAATAATTCTTACTTATCCTGTCAATATACAGTACATTTTCATGAACGGAAATTACAGGCAATATTCACTAATACATATTTTTACAAAAAATAGCTATAAACTCGAGAAATCAAGCCGCTGAAAAATACGTGAGGCCCTTTGTAGTGTTACAAACTCTATAAAGAAGTTGCCAAGCTCTCAGTCACAATCGAAAGGAGGTGAGCCAGTTTACTTGTACTCGTACGTGTAAAAGGAATGGAAGACAATAGAGTACGGAACCAAAATAATCATCCAATATTTCAGTAACAAAAAGAAGAAGAACCAATGGATCATAGATACTGAAAAAGACTTGGGAGAGATGAATATTACTGAATAACAAATTCAAAACAAAGAAAAATTCAGAAATAAAATTAAAAGCTTCGTAGTTTTTCAAGAAAGAGAGAAGACACGTAAAAGATTCTTCACCCAGGAAAAAAAAAAACAACAGCAGAGCAAGAAAATGAAAAAGTTCGTGGAAAATTGGAAGGAGAACAACTTTTCCGATAAATATGTGTTTTCTGTGGTCCACAGTTTCTTAGAGTCGACACAAGAAACAGAAAAGGCAGACACACATTTTTATTTTTTTCTGAGAGAGTGGACAACTAGAGACAACAGTAGGCAACTGGAAACCTTGCAGTCTCTTCCTTTTAGAAATCCCTCTGCTCCACTCGCAACTTGCTGTTGTATTTGGCAGGAAACAACCGTGCTCCACGACAGTCCGACCTGCTCTAACGAGTAGCGAATGGAAGATGCAAAATATTTAAAAAAAATGCCACAGTCACTTGCAGTAATCACTACACTCAGAACAACGTTTAAATGCCACGAAAGGAAAATAACATTTTCCTTGAAAATATATATCTTTTCCGAGCGTACCACAAATGGCTGACTCCGCCACTTTACTGTGCGCCGAGTGGGGCAGATTATCGTATTCGTCGAGAGTGCAATATTGTAATTGGGTCACAATAAAAAAAACTAATTCAGTGGTTTTGCCCGTTTGTAAAGCATATCGTCATTAGCAGTCCACCGGAACATTGCACTGCATCGTCACAAGTATTCCGCTTAAACATTTCACTATACAAGCAAGGAGCACGTAGCAAGCTAAAAGTGGTACTCACCTGGCTTTGTGGAGTAGACTTAGCAGTATTTCAGCCTCAGTGATGTTATGAGAGCCCTACAATATTGCTCACCAAATAAGCAACGCACTCCAAACACTATCGTCGAATTTGGCTTTCCAAATGTTTCAAAGCGATACAATAGCAAAAAATAACATAACAGCAAACAATGGCCGTTCACAAAAAACTAACATCTGACAAAAGTCTTGCTTACATTGCAGGAACGTGTCGAGTGACACGTAGAACGTGTATGAAAATATAATTCACATTTGACGTCTTTGTTATTATAGTGGAATGAAGCTAAGACATGAAAGTTTGTACAGCAACAGCCGTAGAATCATTCGAATTCGTGTCACAAAAGTAGGTACTCTTCCTAGGATAATTACCTACTTTGAATCTCTGTTCGGCAGAACACGCACGAGAAACTCAAATACTAGTATTGAGGGTATTAAATCAGGAGACGCTGAATAAATTAGATTAGGAAATGATACACTAAAAGTAATAGATTAGTTTTGCTATTTTGGCAGTAAAATAACTGATAATGGTCGAAAGATAGAGAACATAAAATGTAGACCGACAATGGCAAGAAAGGCGTTTCTGAAGAAGAGAAATCTGTTGCCATTGAATATGGTAGTCTTTTCTGAAGGTACTTGCCTGAAGTGTGCCTTCTAATAAGCGTGTGCGATAAACAGCTCAGAAAACGAGAGATCATAAGCATTTAAAATGTTTTGCTACAGTAGAAAGCCGAATATTACATGGGTAGATCATGTAACTAAGGCAGATGTACCGAACAGCACTGGGCAGAAAAGAAATCTGTGGCAGAGCCTGACTAAAAGACAGGACCGGTTGATGCAGGGCCGCTGACTAGGGGATGATCACCTGACCACCTGATTATTGACGAATACATTCCTGTACTGCTTGCCTGATGATGTTACTGCGGATAGAATTTTATATAGGGAATGTGTTTGCACAGATTAGCTTACATAGTGATTCGGTTTTTTCCAGTAGTGCTATAGTGAATGTAAATGTTAAATCTGAGCAAGAACAGCTATAGTTTCTGAAGAATGTCGTACAGTCCTTGGGCTTTAGTATGTCTTATAAATTAATATGACTCCTTTTAGAACTTTTTATTTAAAACAGAATATTTCTTAGGAAATGTCTAATGCTTTTTTTGAGAGTGGTACTTTGTGTGAAAAACAGTTAATATGTTTAGTAGGCCTGCTTGTAGATAACAAGCTCCAAATGTTCATTTCCTGCAAATATTCCACATTCAGTAAAGTTTTTGGGTATTCTTTTTCTAATGTAGCCTCGCTCAACAACTTACAGCATGTAGCATGACAAATTTAGTTATAGTTACAATAATTTCATTCCACTGAAAATTGACAGAGCATACCAACTTGCGATGTGAGTCGTGTAATAACATGAGATAAAGAAGCGTCTAATGGACATTCGCATACACAACGTCACAGTAGTACATGTTGTAAGCAACATTTAGTTTGCAAAACATTATTCTGCCTACAATTACAGCCTATAACTTCATTACAGTTCAATATTGTCATTATTCTCACCATTTACTTTTACTTTAGATTAATACTCATTTCATGTATTTACTTTAGCTGCTACTTGTTTTCAAATAGAACTCATTTGTTTTCTTATACTGTTCTAATTCACCTATTTGTAGCTCCCCACGTCTATCTTAATGCACTTCAGCCGCTGTAACATAACAAATAAACAAGGAGGCAAATATAACATTCGGTGCATTTACGTTGTCTTCTGCTTGACGGCAATCACCTCTTACGTGCCGTAGACGTCCAGTGCAGATGTCCATCTTTGATCAGGGTCTGCACGCGTTATTTGATTTCCCTCCAACCAACCATACCTGAAAGGTATTCCTCGATCAGCCATGCAGAGCGCGTCCTATTAGGTAGATACTCTCCCCCTAGGGAACAAAGGAGTTAGCTACTTACTACTAATCACAAGCTGCTGCTGCTGCCTCTGACTGAGAATAATACTGTTACAAATGTGAAATAGTGGACGAATATTTCGACAAGAATCGTTTATTCTGTAACTGATACAGTAATTGAGACAGTCATGTCATTATTACACGTAGGTGGTAAAGTGACACTAGAATCCTGCTTCGTATGATTCGTTTATTGGGAGAATTTTCTTGATTACTATTCAAGCGCCTGGGATGCTTGTGGGGAGCAGCACATGAAAGTTCTGAAATTCGGATTTATAATTCTACAGTTGTACCTGCACGCTTGGTCATCGCAAAAGTACTCGTACATAGGTAGGGATCTGGAGCCTCATACATAGAATTTTGGAAGAAAGTCGATTTCCTTTCTCTTGAAACATTCCAATCACTTTTAAACTGTTTTCTGCATGTGTGAGGAGTACCAGAGTAACGCATCTTATGGCACGTATGATGCCCTTTGTTCGTAATACTTCTTCACTTTGCTCGTAAATCGAATAAGAGGTGTTGTACCTGATAAAAGAACCTTCTGCCTTATTTTAAATCAGACTGACAGTCTGCACATACACTCTTAGAGAAGAAAAAATGACGCACCACGAAGTAATTACACAAAGGAGACGGAAACTGGTAGAAGAAATATAATGTAAGGACAAACAAATAATTATAATTTGTAACGTTCTTTTAAAATGAAAAACTTTAAACTTCACGATTACGTTGACTGAATGTCTGATCTGTGGAATGAGTACTGAACTCGAATTGTCGTGTTGTGCGTTGTAAGTGCAGTCGGTGTGCTTACTCTCTGTTATTGTTAGCAAAACCTTACACGAATTTATTGGGCAGTGCAACTCCCAATACCAATAAAGAAATACAGTCACTGCAAAATACTTTCAATCCCTTAGGCACTGAATCATCTGGCCCTGTTCGAAACTGATAACTTTGGTCTCTGTGCCCAAAACACATAAATTTACTTGTCTTACGTCTAGAGTAGCAACGGTGGAACGAGATGTATTCTGGTCTCTCATAGAACAAAATATAAATGCTAGCTACAGGCTCAGCAGCGTGCAATGCTGGCCATAATACTTTCATATGCACATGAAATTCTTTTGGCTGATGAACAAGAACATTTAAGAAAATACATCTTTAAAAAATATATGATCTGGACAGGGAGGCGGTACTGATTATAGTGAATTACTAACACAGAGTTTTTTAGCAAAATTATATTACAAGTTAAGTTTGGCTTTCCAAAACTGCCTGAAAATGGAAGTTACATTACTCACAATTGATTCACAAACAATGAGATTTCAACAGCAAGTATTATCTAACTTCATTAATCCAACATACTTGAAAATCATCAAATTAAAAGGCTCAAATGGTTCAAATGGCTCTGAGCACTATGGGACTTATTTCTGAGGTCATCAGTCCCCTAGAACATAGAACTACTTAAACCTAACTAACCTAAGGACATCACACACATCCATGCCCGCGGCAGGATTTGAACCTGCGACCGTAGCGGTCGCGCGGTTCCAGACTGTAGCGCCTAGAACCGCTCGGCCACCCCGGCTGGCATCAAATTAAATACAGTTCTGTTAACAAATCTTAGAAACATTACAAAGCGAATTATCTGACTAGCCTTTTTATCAAAACGGTTTATGTACATTCTGGGGTTACTCAACAATTTCAAATTATCAACCAACTCATCTATACTAACGCGCTGGCAAAAATAGGAATCATAATTATTTAACATCTTGACCTTGGTTGCATGAATACTTCTACTTCTATGTTCAACAGTACTGACATACCTACATTAGTCTAACACTTGGTGGCTTCACGCAGCACACCAAAAAAAATTGCCTACTCCGTCGTCTTTCCCTCACAGACAGCTACTTACAAATGTGCGCCCAGCGCTCTCTTACTGCAACACTACAATCTCAGACCAGAAGGAGTATCTTTGGCTCTGCGGTCGCGCACAGTCACGGATCCGCATTATCGAGCCTATCAGAGACATTCATCGTTTATAGTAAACTAGTTTCATTTTAATTTATTTTAATATTCTTATCTTGTTCTGGTGCCACATACAAGTGTGCCCCAGCAGACTCCTTTCAAATTGCAGAAAAATTGGATCATTTATTCAAGAGAAACAACTTCACAAATTGAGAACCTCTGGACCTTACGTAAGCAGTTATTCAGCTTGGCATTGATTGATGAATTGTTGCATGTTCTACTGAGGGATTTCGTGACAAATTTTGTCCAACTGGCGCATTAGATCGTGGCACTGCCCTTAATACTCCAAAGGTTCTCAGTTGGGCCAAGGTAAGGTGTGAACGCGAGCGTTATCTTGCTGAATTGTTAAGCCCAGGATGGCTTGCCATGAAGGGCAGCAAAACGGGACTTTGAATATCGTCGACCTACCACAGTGCTGTAAGGGTGCCGTGGATGACAACGAAAGAGGTCCTTTTATGAAACGACATGACGCCTCAGACCATCAGTCCTGGCTGTCGGACCGTATGGCTGGCGACAGTCAGGCAGATATACTATCGCTGTCCGGGGCGCCTCCAGACACATCTTCGGCCTGGAGGCTCATTGACTGGAGCAGAACTGTCTTCACTGATGAACCCCTGTTACTGATCACCCCTTTAGTCGTCATTTGGCACGATGTTCCCCAGGAGGACATCAAACAACGAACAGTCAGTGACAAGCCGAATAACGGCCTACGTAAGGGCCACAGGTGGACCAACGAGTTACTGAGTTGTTCAGTTTTTGAAGCTCTTTCTCTTTAATAAATCATCAAACTTTTCTGAAATTGTCTGTATGTACAGTATATCGCCTCTACATATTTCCGGCCAATCCGGACAATTCCTTTGGGGTGCGTCTTGTAGATTTGAAAAACCCAAATGAATACGAAACAAGTAAGCTACAGTCATATAAGCGCTCTCAGTTCCACAATTACAAACGCTATACAAACAACCTAGATCTTTGTAACAGAGTGGAATGATTCATGGATAACACGACAAAACAACTCTCTTAAATATATTCTTGTCGTGAAGGCCAGTTTACTCTCCACTGGAAAAAACCGCGACAGACGAGATGTTACAGTGTCTGATGATATAACATACAGAAGCACATTTTCCAAACAGATCCGAAGATGTTCTATAATAGAACTATGTAGGTTATCACTGCAGAAAAGTCCATCACTGGACATGTAATGAAAGACATTGTAATAATTATGATGTTACAAAGCACGCTTACCGTCTTATATTGATGAGCCAAAACATTATAGTCACCTGCTTAATAGCGTGTTGGGCCACCACTAGAATGCAAAACACCAGCGCTTCTGCGTGCTATGGATTCAAGAAGTCCTTAGCAAGTTTCTGGCGGTGTATGTCGCCAGATGTTTACGTACAGGTGAAATTACGGGCCGGTGGTTTTTTGGTGTGGAGTTGGTGCCCGATAGCGTCGCAGATGTGTCCTATAACTTCAAATCAAGCGAATGTCGTGGGTAACACATAGCAAAAAAGTTCACTGTCATCTTCCTCAGACCACTGGTCTTGTCACACGTACAGTGATCCTCCTGGAAGATGCCATGGTCATCGGGGAAGACATCAAGGTGGTCCACAATAATGTTGTCGTGGTTCACAATACTGTCTTTGAAATTCTGAAGGTAGCGGGGTGAAATACAGGAGCGAAAGGCTATTTACATCCTGTACAGGGACCAGACGGTAGTTGTAAGAGAAGAGGGGCATGAAAGGAAACCAGTGGTTCAGAAGGGACGGGGTTTTAGCCTCTTCCCTATGTTATTCCAACTGTACATTGAGCAAGCAGTACGGGAAACAAAAGAAAAGTGTACAGTAAAAATTAAAGTTCAGGGAGAAGAAAGAAAAACCTTGAGGTTCGCCGATGACATTGTAATTCTGTCAAACAAAAGACTTGGAAGAGCAGCTGAACGAACTGGACAGTACCTTTAAAGGAGGATATAAGGTGGATGTCAACAAAATCAAAACGAAGATAATGGAATGTTATCGAATTAAATCAGCTGATTATGAGGGAAGTAGATTATGAAACGAGACACTTAAAGTAGCAGATAGGTTTTGCTATGCGGACAACAATTTGTTGATATCGAATATACGAGGGGCGTTCAGAAAGTAAGCTCCGATCGGTCGCGAAATGGAAACGACTATGAAAATCCGATAAAGCTTTGCACAGATGTGTTGGGTAGTGTCTCTAGTATAACCCCAGTTAGCATCACGTCGCTCGTCTCATTTCTGAGCTCGCAGTGAGTGCGTAAAGATGTCTAGAAAATAGTGTCTGCCGCCAAGTACGGGGGCCTGGTGAGAAATTTCGCCTGAAGCTATGCAGCTAACATTACATAACTGTCGTGCTGTTTCTTCTTCAAGATAATTCTCAGCCGCGTTCTGCAGGGGCAATGAAGATGCTCCTGCATCGTTTTCAAATGGAAATGTGAGATTACCCACAATACAGTCCGCAATTGTATCCCCCTGAGTTTCATCTCTGGTCACATGAACCGCTGTCTTTGAAGACAACATTTTGACACAGACAACGAGGTGTAGGCCAGCGTGGAGAATTGGCGGAAAGCACTGGCGGCTGCCTTCTATGATGAGGCTATTGAAAAGTTAGTACAACGCTATGATAAAAGTCTAAGTCAGAACGGCGACTACGTAGAGAAGTAGATGAAAGGTGTAGCTAATTGTTACAAGTAAAACATTTCTGATGTTCACTGTGGTTTCAATTTGGCAATCAATCGGAGCTTACTTTCTGAACAGGCATCGTAGATTTAAGTGTCAGGAAGTCATTTCTGAAAGTATTTGTATGGAGTTTAACCATCTATGGAAGTGAAACATGGACGATAAACAGAAGAGAATAAAATCTTTTGGAATGTAGTGCTATAGAAAACTGCCTAACGTTAGATGGGTAGATCAGGTGAATAATGAAGAGGTGCTGAATAGAATTGGGGAGAAAAGAAATTTATGTCACGCTGTTCCCGAAAACTACTGCTGATACACGTCTGGGACATGTTTCATTAGATTCGCCAGACCAATAACAACAAAATAAATGGAAATCGTGCTTTTCTTTAACCTCGCACAGTTTTTCGATTGCTTCATATTAGCGAAGTTGCTAAATTTCAGGCAAAATCTTTTATTAGTCGTAACTCCGTAACGAAACATGTTTATAAGAGATTTTTTCTTTAGTTTTACTTGTAGAATAGCATATTAAAATATTTGCATATCTTCGTGAATCACCCTGTATGCAGCCCGCCCGGTTATCCGTGCGGTCTAACGCATGACTTTCCGGCTGGGAAGGAGCTCTGGTCCCCGTCACGAATCCGCCCTGCGGTGAGCCGTTTCATCTGTGGATGGTTTTTAAGTGGTTTTCCATCTGCCTCGGCGAATGCGGGCTGGTTCCCCTTATTCCGCCTCAGCTACACTATGTCGGCGTTTGCTGCGCAAGCAAGTTCTCCACATACGCATACACTACCATTACTCTACCACGGAAACATAGGGGTTACACTCGTCTCGTGTGAGACGTTCCCTGGGGGGTCTACCGGGGGCCGAACCGCACAATAACCTTGAAAGAGTGATTCGATGTGGGAGGTGGAGGGGTGAAGTGGACTGCGGTAGTCGTTGTGGGGTTGTGGACCACTGCGCCTGCGGCGGGGACGGAGCCTCTTCCCCGTTTCTAGGTCCCCGGTTAACATACAATACAATACCCTGTGTATAAACCTTTCACAATGTGTACAGAACGATGTTTTCCGAAGCACTTATGCCTACACTAGTACCGTACTCTGTCGTCAAATTTGCGATAGATTGCTGCCTATTCTGCTTTACGGAACGGGCAAACCCCCTACAAACAGCTTGTCGCATACTTGTGATGCCACCATCTTTCAGGCACTTCTCACGCATGCTCACGATGGTAGCACGTGAACAGCCGACAAGGCATCTGTGTTTCTAAGATGCCTTTTCACAGGCGCCTGGGCCATAATCTGCCCTTCGCCAAGGTCGCTATATTTGCGACCTGTATCGTCGTTAGAATGCTTCGCCATTCGTCTCTACTTTGCTTGTATACACGTCCCCGCAACGCCACCAGACTCCATTTAACAAGAGAACGGTCCAATCTGACTTGTCGACATCTAATACGAAATTTTTCACGCAGGAAGAGTATTCCGAAAGAAGTGCTCTGTAACTTTTTAGCTGCTAAGATGCACTGCAAGTATTTAAAACAAGAATGTTAAAGTTACATAGTTACTCTTTTTTGCTGCACAAAGAGTAGGCTTAATACAGCTGTTTGTACTGCCCGTCCTGCCTAGCGCATGGACTGGTGAATACGCACACGCAACCGTGACAGGAGAACGTTGCGCCGCGTAGCGCGAAGTCCAAAATGCACACACTCAAATTTTAAGCAGTTAATTCATACCAAAAATTCCTCAAATCATCCATTTTTTCAATAGCTCGCAGTTCATATCAACAGATAAACTGTTGCAGATGTAATTGTTACACAAGCGACTAGTAAAGGAAAGATAATCAAGGTAGCGTGTGTTACGTTACAGACGACTTCCATCATTTGGTACTTCACATAGTTGACACGAAATATTTTGTAACAATTCCTGTAGCATATTTCTTGTGATTATTTTCCTTCAATGCACATTTTACTAACAATGAAACAGTTTCTAGTTTTTCCCTGCAGTCGTCATTTCAATGCGAAGTGTCTATTGGATGACAAAAACAAACACTTTCCTTGCACAAGGCACACTTGATAAAAAATTGATGGATCCAGGCACTTCACAGAAATGACTAGTTGTATCTAGACAGAAGTGGGATGAAGGAAGAAACGATTGTGGCCGTTGTTCTCTATATTGTGCTGCGTACCAGACATGCGTGATCAAATTCGTAAAACATGGTGACGCAAACTGATAATAAACAAATGACTGAAGTTTAACAATACCGTTCGCTAATGAACCTGATGTAACAAAGAACTGCTAGATGTTATATTGTCCGATAATTTTCTGAAAAATACTATAGATATATCCCTTTGTAGAGAGGCTGACACACACCATTAGTCCTGGGAGGAATCTGAAACACATTAACAGTCTTTTCCTCAACCTCCTAAATGTAGAGCTTTTGTTAAGTCCAAGCCAAGAGTCCATCAAAAGCAATGAAATAGTTTCTGAAAATAGTAAGAAGAGATTTCAGACGTAATAGCGAAACTTACTCGCATGTTCTCACATTTTTGCGCATTTTACTATGTCGATTACAGGTTTTTTGGTAACTAAACAATATTTGTTTTAAATTTTTGGACCTAATTTGTCTAGACGTTTTTGAAGAACGATGAATAGCTGCATAAACAGTAATCCACTGCTAGTTATCATTGTCACTGTTGTATACCATTGTCATGGAATTCATCGACTGCAAATCGTCTCTGTCTTTTTTTCGCTTGGAACGATAAAATTCGGTTTGCACACAGTTCTTGTAAGAAACTTAAATAATTGGTTTTATATAAAACATTTTAAGGAATAACAAGAGTATTCGTCTTACATCAGCTTCGAACCGCAAGTGACACGAACGTTGCTGATTTCCAGGCTTCTTTGACGTAGTTAAACAGATTCAGGAAATGACATGGAAAAGGAAGTCCAAATATGAAGTTTACTTCAAGTACATGTGTAGAGGAGATGTCATGAATAGGTAAAGATATAAATAAGTCATTCCCTTATCAATACTCTTTAATGTTTTGGATCACAACTTATGTTCCTTTTCAACGAAAGACAGGATTTAAGTATTTTTGCCACACAGTTCGTCGAACGGAGTAAATTCTTTAAGATGAATTTAATGATTTTCAATTGATACCCTCTAACGAAGTTTTAGTTCTTTGCATATTGTCTGCAATGTCTTTGCTTCATGCTATTTAATTTTGTAACTTCAATGGTAAAGTTTAGTAATGGACAAAGATGAAAAGAAGGCGTTAATTTGACAACAGGTCGTCCTGTTTGATAATTACGCTGATTGTCATACGTAATTAATAGCCAAAAGGAATGTCAGTCTAGTTGTTAATTTGGTAAACGTTGTACCATGAGGGGGCACTCGTTCCGTGTTGATTTAATAGTATATGGCCGCTTCACATGGCGTAATAACTTATAAAACGAGTCGATTACAATTTGTGAATAGCACAAAGTAACTAAGGCAACACTCACAACAAAAATTCGAATGAAAACTTGAAATTGGGTAATATATAACATTTTCAGCGAAATGTATTAAAATAATATAGCATTACAACTTTTAAAAACAATTCAAAGTCGAATCTTGAATTCTCCGTACGACTAAACTCCATTGAACAAGGTCACATAGAAACGATAATAATGCCCGTATAGTACCACAAAGAGAAAGCTGACTAAAATCAGAAATAAATAATGACTAAATTTTAAATTTGACTGAAATATACAACACAAACGTGGCCTGGACGCCGACGGTTGAGTTAGTATAAATTCCAACTGCGAAATAATTTGAAGTTAAGTGTCATACATTCCAACTGCGAAATAATTTGAAGTTAAGTGTTATACGTTGATAAAGCACTGTAATCGACTGCTTTTATATATCACCAGCTTCAGGAACCATAGTGTCGAACCATCTCAAGGAAATGATTGAGGAAATGGTATGTAAATTTCCTGAGCGTGTTCAAATGTTGGGTGCAAATATCAACTTACCAGGTATAGCCTGGGATACGTGAGTGATTAAGACTAGTTGTAGAGATAGCGATTTGTATGGTATTGTTCTTTATGCTGTATCAGAAAATTACCTATGTAATTAATCAGAGAAACCACTCATTATGGTCAGATTCTAGATCCACCGGTTACAAATAAGCTCGAAAATTTGTATTCATTTAACGAGAAGAAGGGATTCAGTGATCATAAGATCGTTTTAACGTTACTGAGTAAGAGCGACGGTGGGAATGTTAAGAAAAGTAGCAAAATATTTCTAAGTGCTACAAGTTTCAGATTTCAGATTTGCTAACCATCCGACATAGAACATGTCACCTTGACCTGGGCACCACAACCCTAAATAAATTAAACGAATGCAACATTTTTAAACTTAGACGGTTATTTATTTAAACTTTTCCTTCATTTTACTACTAGTTTCAATTTTTAAGCCATTATCCAGTTATTAAATGCCGAAAAAAACACATTACATTAACGCTACTAAACAGAAACACGTGGAGTTAGTTACCTAGAAAAAGATGCCTCCTCTATAAAAACGACAGCGTATTCACATAATGTGTTTTCAGTCATTTTAGTTTGCAGATTTAGTTGTTCTTGACATTTCGAAATGTAGCTGGAACATATAAAGCGGGAAATGTCCATAGATATAACATTGATCAAAGTATAAATATGAATATATACGGGTGTTTCGTTAAATGTGTGTGCCTCTGTTAAGGTACGAAGTAATAGGCGACGGAAATATTTATTGCGGTAGGTCACCATAAGAAATGTTACACTGTCTGCGGAGCTATGAACACAGTTTATTGTGTTATTATCCAAAGAGTTATAGCAAAAAGATACAATTTTTTAATGGAACAATAGTTGTTTCTATCATGCACTGGAATCAGTAACACCAGCTGTGTGTACATCAATTTACATTCCTATCACTTTTAGTTTAGGAGCTACAACCCTTCAAAGAATCAAGGGCATAGACCACACACGCTGCACATAACTCAATGCGCCTTCTAAATGTGGTGCGGCTGAGTTGTAATGTCGCCGGTGTCATGGAGGAAGAAGCTTCCTCGATGCACTGTTAGACTGCCGACTGTCGCCGCACACGGCCGTATATCCGACAGTTCGAGCCACACAAACAAACGGGGCTCAATATATCACAGTTACCGACATCGGATGAAGATGGCATACACGAACAACGAGTACGTTGACATGTTGCTGATGCTCGGCGAGTGCCGACACGATGCCACTGAAGCAGCCATGGCGTACCCAGTGAGGTATCCTAGGCGAAGAGCTCCGGCAGCCATTACGCTCTTACGTACCGAACAACGACTTCGGGAAACAGGTAGTTTGGTAATGCGCCGCAAAACAGACGAAGAACTGCAAGAAGTGAGGAGACGGAGGTGTTTGTTTTAGCTGCAGTACACCACGATCTTCATGTCAGCTTACGAACCGTTGCTGCAGTCGCTGGTGTCAGTCTCATATTTGTGTGGGGTATAGTACATGGCCACAGGTTTCACTTGTACCGCCTGTCACTGACCCAGGAGCTCAATGGGAACGATTTCCGTGCTAGAGTGACATTCTGTGAATGGGCCATGCGTTAATTTCACGCTGGAGTCTTTACAGTGGGTTATGTTCTCTGATGAGTCCACGTTCACAGATTATGGTGCAGTGAATAGTCATAACGTGCACTACTGGGCCGTAAAGAATCCTCGGTGAGTACGAACTGTCGACTGTCAACGTAGGTGATCTGTTAATGTATGGTGTGGAATCCTTGGGGATGAAATCATCGGTCTACACTACTTCCCATGTACACTGACAGGTGAGTTATATCAAGCGTTTATAGTCGACATTTTGGGTGGTCTCTTTGAACATGTGTGTCCACACATGAGAGACCATATGTGGATGCAGCACGATGGTCACCCAGTCCATTCTGCGCGCGCTGTTGTGGAAGAACTAAACAACAGGTTTGCAGGAAGGTGGTTGGGGCGCCATGGTCCTCATTCATGGCCCGCAAGGTCGCCCGATTTAACACCATTAGATATCTTTTTGTGGGGATCACTAAAGGATCGTGTTTATGTCACTGAGCCTACATCCCCAGATGATCTAAAACGGCGCTTCTAGGACGCATGTTGCTCCATGACACCGGCGACGTTACATCTCGTCCGCAGAGCCTTTAGAAGACACATTGTATTGTGCATTCAGTAACATGGACACACATTTGAACATCTCATTTAAATCACCTTCCCACCGCCAGAACATCCATCACTCACTACACAGACATGTATTATGTAAAGCGTGTGATATCTGCCCCCTGAGAGTTTGAAGGGTTGTAACTCCTAAACTAAAAGTGATAGGAATGTAATTTAAATTGATGTATACACAGCTTGTGTTACTGATTCCAGTGCATGATAGAAACAACTATTGTTCCATATACAAAATTGAATCTTTTTGCTGTAACTCTTTGGATAATAACACAATAAACTATGTTCATAGCTCCGCAGACAGTGTAACGTTCCTTATGGTGACCTACCGCAAGAAATATTTCCGTCGCCTAGAGGTAAAAAAATGGGAAATTTGAAAAATTTCAAAGTTCCAGTGAGTATAAGAACAAAATAAATAAACCAGCATGGAAACTATGAATGGAATTGCTAGTTTGGTCTTGATTAGCCGCGAGCAGAGTGCCAGTAAAATTATCGAGATACCTTCTGTTTAGTAGTTCACTTTGTTCGTTGATGAATGTAAGTTGTTGATTTTTAAAATGACCAAGAAACTTTCATATCTTCGAGAACATTCATTTTCTTCCCTCTCTTTTCATGAGGAACGATTTAGAATATATCTTAAGTGTTTCGGGACGTGTATGAGCTGTTATATTGTGTATGAGATGTATCACGAATGCCCTTGAATTATTGTCTTTGGATTTCTTATATTCTTTCAATATAATCTGCAAATTTCTTCCAGTGTTTAATGTATTGCATGTCACAATAGTGAGATATAATTATCTGATCTATTTAATAGTTCCGTTGTATGGATGATGTGACATACTTCCAATAGTAAAAGAAAGTCAGCGTTGGCCGTTACTTCCAATATTATATTTAAATGAAGGTGAAGGGGGGAGAAAGAAAGTACTAAATCCGATTTTGACCTTTGTATTTTTAAAATATTTGGATTTTTGTTTGGGACCTTATCATAATAAAGGGAGAAGAGCAAAATTATTCTTTCTGCTTAGACACTTTACCCCCAAGAGTAATGTCATTGGTGGCTGATTTTTGTTTGATGTTCAATTACTTTTCATACATTTCTTCAATCACTTGTGGGTCAAAATCGATTACTTTGGCTAAATTTTTCAAGGACTGCTGTTTCCTCGTTAATCACGTCTTCATCAAACACAGGTTTTGTCGTTCTCTTCATTTTTGTGGATCTGTGGAACACCCAGTGACAATACTGCAGCTAACTGTTTTGAAGTAATGTGTAGTATTAAATACTGTCAAATTGTTGCCTGAATATCTTACTGCGATATAGTACAGCTAATTATCAACACAAGTACTGAAACACAAAATCTCTGTGAAACAGTGACGCTCACCATACCTATACACGCTAGGCAATTTATTACTTGATCCTCTTGATACCATAATAGCAATTAGCTATTAATAGTAAACAAACTAACAACAATAACAAACTATAATTGGATCGATATAGATTGGATGTAGCATCATTTTGTAAACTGACGCTACCGTCGAAGAGATTATCAGACCGCTCATCTTCGATGGAACAAGACTGACCGGATGAATAGTTTTTCAACCGTACAGAGGGTAAAGTAATTAACAGTGCATACATGAACAGGGTAACCCTAAAGAAAAGCCCGCTGCAATTCGAAATAGACCTCGGTTCGTTTTATTTTTTTAACTGTTTTACAAGATTAAGCAGCAATACACCCAGATGGAATTCAATGAGAAAGAAAAACTTGAACGCATACAATGTCCTGAACGTCAATCTACGAGCCAAGTGCATCACGTAATGAACTCAGGAAAGACCTGTAAAGACCTGTAAATGAACAACATTATTCTGTGGTGCTAAAACTTTCGACGAAGTGATGAGTCAATGAATCGTTAATCCTAATATACACTCCTGGAAATTGAATTAAGAACACCGTGAATTCATTGTCCCAGGAAGGGGAAACTTTATTGACACATTCCTGGGGTCAGATACATCACATGATCACACTGACAGAACCACAGGCACATAGACACAGGCAACAGAGCATGCACAATGTCGGCACTAGTACAGTGTATATCCACCTTTCGCAGCAATGCAGGCTGCTATTCTCCCATGGAGACGATCGTAGAGATGCTGCATGTAGTCCTGTGGAACGGATTGCCATGCCATTTCCACCTGGCGCCTCAGTTGGACCAGCGTTCGTGCTGGACGTGCAGACCGCGTGAGACGACGCTTCATCCAGTCCCAAACATGCTCAATGGGGGACAGATCCGGAGATCTTGCTGGCCAGGGTAGTTGACTTACACCTTCTAGAGCACGTTGGGTGGCACGGGATACATGCGGACGTGCATTGTCCTCTTGGAACAGCAAGTTCCCTTGCCGGTCTAGGAATGGTAGAACGATGGGTTCGATGACGGTTTGGATGTACCGTGCACTATTCAGTGTCCCCTCGACGATCACCAGTGGTGTACGGCCAGTGTAGGAGATCGCTCCCCACGCCATGATGCCGGGTGTTGGCCCTGTGTGCCTCGGTCGTATGCAGTCCTGATTGTGGCGCTCACCTGCACGGCGCCAAACACGCATACGACCATCATTGGCACCAAGGCAGAAGCGACTCTCATCGCTGAAGACGACACGTCTCCATTCGTCCCTCCATTCACCCCTGTCGCGACACCACTGGAGGCGGGCTGCACGATGTTGGGGCGTGAGCGGAAGACGGCCTAACGGTGTGCAGGACCGTAGCCCAGCTTCATGGAGACGGTTGCGAATGGTCCTCGCTGATGCCCCAGGAGCAACAGTGTCCCTAATTTGCTGGGAAGTGGCGGTGCGGTCCCCTACGGCACTGCGTAGGATCCTACGGTCTTGGCGTGCATCCGTGCGTCGCTGCGGTCCGGTCCCAGGTCGACGGGCACGTGCACCTTCCGCCGACCACTGGCGACAACATCGATGTACTGTGGAGACCTCACGCCCCACGTGTTGAACAATTCGGCGGTACGTCCACCCGGCCTCCCGCATGCCCACTATACGCCCTCGCTCAAAGTCCGTCAACTGCACATACGGTTCACGTCCACGGTGTCGCGGCATGCTACCAGTGTTAAAGACTGCGATGGAGCTCCGTATGCCACGGCAAACTGGCTGACACTGACGGCGGCGGTGCACAAATGCTGCGCAGCTAGCGCCATTCGACGGCCAACACCGCGGTTCCTGGTGTGTCCGCTGTGCCGTGCGTGTGATCATTGCTTGTACAGCCCTCTCGCAGTGTCCGGAGCTAGTATGGTGGGTCTGACACACCGGTGCCAATGTGTTCTTTTTTCCATTTCCAGGAGTGTAGAAAAAAGTTTGTTGTTGTCACGCTGTAGAACCCGACCGGCAACTAGATATCTGCCGTCGGAAGTCTCCCACCAACAAATTCTGCTGCGCTTCGACCCGTTGTAGACATTCATGAACTATGTTTCACACCATAAAATTTTTTTCAAGAAGTAAGAACTTTGGAGGTCCTAACCCCCATAAACTTTGAATCTCTACGAACTAGGATAAAAGTTCAAACAAATCTCTGTACTAAAAGATAATATACAATACTAACTTTAAGTTGTCTCCAGACATTTCATGAACGTGTGTGTAAAACATTTCCTTAAAATAAAAGGTTTTTCTTTGATCCAGTATATCAGTATATATACACCATACACAAAGAGATTTGCAGTTTAGCTAGCGGATTGCCGCCACAGTCCTAGCAGCTGTACCGGCCTAGGGCCTAGGTAAATACAGTGAGAAACCTATTTGTCTTTAAATATTCAGATGTTCTAGTGACTGAATTGTCCGTTTAATGTGAGTCGCTTGACATCAGCACTGGAAATTGGAAGGACTTGTATTTGTACCACAGACATAAACATGTAGTCACTACGATGGACGTATTATCAGGAGAGTATGTAGTGTCAAGATCATACAGAGTTAGTCGGTGGACTGAATGTATCCTGCGTTCCTGAGTAGATAGTAGCAGGACTGGTTCATTGGTGTTGAAATATTAGTCCATGGATCATAATGGACAATGATTGGACAGCCAAAAAATTCTGTGTTGCCCGAGCTCTCTACGTTTCATGTTGATGATATTGTAAGGATGGATGACGCTTATCGCCAATTCTGTTTAACCTGTGAGTAGAATAATCAGAAAGGAAAAATGGAAGAAAATTTTAAAAGAGGTATACAAATACTTAGGAAAAAGATATAAATGCTTGGTTTAGCAGACCACGTGGCCTTTCCAGCCGAAAGTACGAAGGATGTGGTATACATTTTGAATGTAATCGACAGCATACATGGATTTGTCAAGAGTTTTAAAGAATAGTAGAATGAACAATTACCACTGCAATGATAAAGTAGTTAGCCTGGTTGTTGTTTTCAGGCGTTTCCCCCACATTCGTTTAAGTAAATGATGCGTTTGATGCGCCTCAGTAACACAATACAACGAAAAAGCAAAACATGAAAAAGAAGAAAGTTTACACAGGCGTATAACGTACAACGCGACATAAAATTACGAGAAAAGCGTAATGTGGTGTGTGGTTAGCATAATGAAGTCCTCTCTGCACTAAGCTACATTTTTTTCCGTCTAAGTGAAGTAGCCCCTTTTTGCGTCAGCGATGTGCACAGTAGCGCACAATGTTTACATCAACATTCCGCGAATGCGTACTTCGCGCCATCAGGTCATACAGGACGGGGAAAACCGACTGCATGTGTCACCTTGAAGCACCTCTCGCGTCAGCAGACTGCCTGCAGCAATCTCACCGGCGTCAGCAGGTGCTAACGAGATGGACGGGGTGCACTATAAAAGGCAACACACTCGTTGACAGCGCTGCCATCTCGTTTTTGCATCCGACGGTGATCAGTACTCAGCGGAGACATGCGTGCTTTCCAGGTAAAGGAATTAATCCTAGAATACTAAAGGGCCGGGAGGGGACGTTACGTTGTTCCTAAACCATCGTAAATTGTACTATTCCAGATTTTATTCACCGGAAGGCATGACTTATAGGATATGCATTAGTTAATTACAATTGTTAGATCTCCAATGGTATGGTACATAACAGTTTAAATACAAAATGCCCTGTTTGCTATCCTACTGCAATCGTAAATTTTAATTTTGTTTAGTAATCTAGGATCTATGGTCAAACAGTTGAAATTTATGTTTGTAGCTTCGGCTATAACTGATACATTTTTTTCGATGACTAACTGAACGATCATAATGTTTTGCTGTGAATACTTGGGTAATCTAAGTTTCACATGTTAATGATATATCGAAAGGAAAACTACGTATAACGAAATGTTTGTATAGATCAAGAGATGAATCAGAAACACAGAACGATAGTAATGAAAATACTGAAATTCTGGAAGTAACGCCAGGAGTACGAATAAGTTCGAGGCATGAAGAATAGAAAGGAAGGGGAGATGGTAGTGTGTCGATACTAATTATTATTAAAATAGAGGAAAAGTTGTAAAAAACCAGCTGTTGTTGTTGTTGCGGTCTCCAGTCCGAAGACTGGCTCTCCATGCTAGTCAATCCTGCAAAAGCCTCTTTATCTCTACGTAACTACCGCAACCTACAATCATTTGAACCTGTTTACTGTATTCAAATCTTGGTCTCCTTCTATAATTTTTACGATTAAAATATAGATTTTGAATGTATCAAGGAGACAAGCTGCGTTTAGAGATGAATGTAGTACATTGGGCTGTTTCCATCTAACGAAACCACAGTCGGGGCTAGTGAGTACCAGTTACCACTTAACTGTGGTGTAGTGGAGTTTAACAAAGCTACAGATTGTTTCAACTAAACCTGTACCAACTGCATCATACTACGGAAATCACTCTACATTAATATTGGAAAATATAATTACATGAACGGGTAATTCTTAACTGCGACATGGTTGCAAAATGCGGCAGACGCTAAGTTCGGAGAAGGTCAGTTTGGATTCCGAAGAAATGTAAGAACACTCGAGGCAATGGTGACCCTACGAGTTATAGAAGATGGACTGACGAAAGGCAAACTTTTCTCTATAGCATTTGTACTTGAGAGAAATCTTTCGACAGTTTGACTGGCATACTCTCTTTGGAATTCTTGGATAACAGCGATTAAACACTGAGAGCTAAATGTTACTTACAGCTTGTACAGAAACCAGACTGCGATTATATGAGTGGAAGGAGGTCAAAGACAGCAGTAGTGGAGAAGGGAGTGAGGCAGGGTTGTAGCCTATCCCAGAAATCATACAGTCTGTACACACAGCATTCAGTAACGGAGAGCCAAGTCCCGAAGAAATAAAAACTGCGGTTTGCTGCTGACTTTGGAATCCTGTGTGAGACGGAAAAGGACTTGGAAGAGCCGTTGTACGAATTCCTCGAAAAGAGGTTATAAGATGGATAGGAACCAAGTTAAAAGAAACTTCATGGAATGTAGTCGAATTAAATAAGGCGATGGTGAATTAGGTAATGAGACACTAAAAGAAGTAGATGAGGCTTGCTTTTTGGGCAACAAAATAACTGATGATGTCGGAAGTACAGAGGACATAAAATACAGACTGGCAACAGTAAGAGAAGTATTTCCAAGAAGAGAAATTCGTTAACATAGAATTTAAATTTAAATGTTAGAAAGATTTTTTCCAGAGGTACTTGAAGTATACTAAACGATCTTTGTGTTTCCATGAGGCACGATCCCTAACCTGATTGATGCATAAGTGCCCGACACTGAAAACTCAATTCCTCAATGCGAAGTGCTATGTTGACAGCAGTTAATGTGATCTTTTACCACTAGTATATTTCACAGCGAACTATATCTTGGAGAAAGGCTGGGCTACTTACCCGGGTCCTAGATTAAAGAAGGCAGTAGCATATCAACGGGAATATGTTCATGCCTAGCAAAACATAGTGACATACGGGCTAATTTTCCGCTTGTTAATTGGTTTACCCTCATTCGTAACAGTAGAGGCACAATTACGCATCTTTTCCAGTAATATTTAAGATATTATTTTTTTGTTAACCTATTGTATAATGAGTGTAATGGTAGTGATTTTCTCAGACCTTTTAACGACTGTAGCACACGATTATAAACGCATGAACGATGATTTACTGTCGATATTTTGTTAATACAAAATTTCCAATTTTCGGCGTTACAAAATAAAACTAAAACTGGAGAAGAAAAGAAAAGTTCTCACTCCGATTAGAGGATTCGAACTAGCTACTTTCTAATTAGGTGTAGCTTTCCTTAGCATGACAGAAATGAAGTAAATCTTTTGTTGTTAAGCACTGTCTATAACAACTGAGAAGTTAGCGAAAATATTTTGGCTTTATGATTCCTTACTTTAATTTCATCAAGAAATTTATTAAGTTCTAGAAGTGTAGTAGTGGAGGCGAGAAATCGAGACTATTGGGTAGTTTTGGGTGGTGCACGTTTCTTAGTAGCATGTGAATGGAAGCATTGACGATAAACAATTCAGACAAGAGGAGAACACAGATTTGGAAAGATAGCGTTACAGGAGACTGCTGAAAAGTTAAAGGATGGATCAGATAACGCATGAGGTGATATCGAACTGAAATGGATAAAAAAGGAATTTATGGCACAACCTGACTAAAAGAATGGCTCGCTTGATAGGACACGTCCTGAGGCTTGTAATCATACTTTAATTACGTAACCACACCGGCACCTCACCTCAACCTCTCGATACCAGCAATATTGTACTGTGTTTCTGTAAAATAGTTAACATATTTACGTGACAACATTCAGATTTGATTTCATTAATGTAGAGGAACTTTGATACATCGATATGTTTATATTGTAATGATATTATTCTAATGTGTATTCTTTCTTTTGTCACTATGATCTTTGACGTACTTCTAACTCTGAATTTTGGGCGCGTAAGCAGTTATTAGAGTGTCAAGTCTTGGTCGGCATGTTGAAAAGACGCAAATTGTAATCAGTTTATGAAATGTGAACTTTAACAGTGAGGAAGATATTTTTAAGTATGTTTTATATTGTGAAGTGATGTTGCAACAAAAGTAATAAGAAAGAACTTTAACAGTGAGGAAGATATTTTTAAGTATGTTTTATATTGTGAAGTGATGTTGCAACAAAAGTAATAAGAAAGAAGTGTAACTTAAATTCGGAGTTCCGATTACTTTTTTACATCACCATTGTCTTAACTTGAAAAGAAAGAAGTGTAACTTAAATTCGGAGTTCCGATTACTTTTTTACATCACCATTGTCTTAACTTGAAAAAGTTTAATCTTCAAGAATGGTTTATGAAACACATCTATAAAACTTTTGAATATCGCAGAATAACACCTAGGCCTCTTTGCATCCGAGCTTGGAACCATCACTACCGAGATTTTCGACGATTGAGCCATGAGTTCACTACGAGACCAGCGTGGGAAACACGAAAAGATGAGTGCCCAGTTTATCCATTATTTCATGAAATGACTTTATTAACTGTGCTCTAATGACACCTGCCACATAATATAACTTTGTTGTTGCCCGAAAATGCAATATTTAGCAGCGTGAGCAACACTACAATCATAATTAATTTTTGACCTTTGTTGTGATGGGGCTGTAAGAGGATTTAATGAATCGTCAGGTAATGGAAGGATGTGGAAGGGGCGGGGATAAAAATTATAGAGGGAGAGTGAGAATCGAATATAGTAAGCAGGTTCAAAAAGGCGTAGGTTCCAATAGTTACTCAGAGATAGTGACGCATATGCGATGGGACGGACCAGGATATGCAGCGAAGGTCTCGACAAAGACGGGTCCATGATCCTTAGTCTGCAGAAGGCCTCTTTTTCCCTAGATATCAAAACCGGCTAAGGCATCCACAATAGCCACCAGACGAACCTAAGAAATGATACGTTCACGTGAAATATGCAGAAAGTCTGTAGCGATAAAATGAGGCGCGTTCGCCGCTTGACGTACCGTGTCCGGTGTCTGTCGGCAGGTAGTGGTGTTGGTGCTCCTGCTGGCGTGTGGCAGCCTCGCAGCCCCGGCCGCGGTGCGACCTGTTAACCAGTCGCCTACGTCAGCTGCAGTGGGCGCGGCGGCGCCTCACCACAAGGAAGTCGTCCAGCTGGCCGCGCTGGGTTACGAGGCGGCTGCTGCAGGCGGGGACATGGCGGCTGCAGAGACGCTCGTCTTCCGGCCGCTGTTTGCGTACCGCCAGCGCGCCCGCCAGGGTCGCTGATAGCCTAGCCTCATTCCGGCACTGTGCTCCACACCGCCGAGCCTATACAGGCGCCTGTCTTGCCTCAACACTGGAGCTCTAATAACTAGGCTCTAGTACGAAATTTCCAACACTCCACGGAGATGACTGTTCCTTAATATTTATTCACTATTTTCTACGTTCGTCCTATTTTGATTGTGAATCTTGTTTTATAAATTTCATGTTCAAAAAGTGTTTTTAAAAATAAAATTTACTTTAAAAATTTGCTGACCAAATATTTTCCCCCCATAAAGGCTAAACAATTTATGCATGTGAGAGTTTCGTAGGGAAAGGTTGATAGTAACGTCGGCTGTATTGGACAGATTACTGGATCAGACAGGAACTGCTTCTAAAGTCTAGTGTTAACGACAGCTCCTCTCACACCACTGCAGTGTGAACGATGGAGGAACGAGACCACTCACGCGAGTTTGAATCAAAATAGTAGTCCGCTTCGGACTGGCATCTGGTTAGTGAACTTCTAGGTGCACGAATTTAGCCATGCAGTTACTTTCAAGAAATTGGTACAAGGTGATTCAAAGAGAAAGAACAGAGTTCAGTTGTTTATTACGGGCAAACTATGAAAGACACAAAAAAATTGCAGTTGTGACTCGTTGGAGGAAGGTTGAAATTTTTTGTTCACACTAAGTTTTGTTAACCCTCGCCGCCAGCTCTGTAAACGCATCGTCGCTACTGATGTGGCGACCGAGTTGGCGAGTTCGTGAAACTCTGGTGCAGTATACCGCTAAGACAATTTCTCAAAAAAATGTTCAAATGTGTGTGAAATCTTATGGGACTTAACTGCTAAGGTCATCAGCTTACACACTACTTAACCTAAATTATCCTAAGGACAAACACACACACCCATCCCCGAGGGAGGACTCGAAGCTCCGCCGGGAATAGCCGCACAGTCCATGACTGCAGCGCCTTAGACCGCTCGGCAACAATTTCTCCCTGCCACTATTACACAGCTATGCCCCGTGGTGAGATAGCAGGACAGGAGAACGAAGGTTTTACAACACTCCAACAAATTAATAACAAAGTCACACAAATGAGATGAAAAGGTGTACTTATCTATGTGACTAGCTGAATTTTTGAATGATTAACTCTTGCAACTCTACATGTAGTATAACACAAAAATGGCCCACAATGGCTAAGTGCAACAAATTGTAGGAAGACTTCACACTACATAGCAAATACAATTTAAAACTATCTGTTCACCTCTAAGAATTCACTAAACGACGTTCCCTGTCTAAGTCAGCCCAGGACGATGACGCCGGCCGGAGTGGCCGTGCGGTTCTAGGCGCTACAGTCTGGAGCCGAGCGACCGCTACGATCGCAGGTTCGAATCCTGCCTCGGGCATGGATGTGTGTGATGTCCTTAGGTTAGTTAGGTTTAATTAGTTCTAAGTTCTAGGCGACTGACGACCTCAGAATTAAGTCGCATAGTGCTCAGAGCCATTTGAACCATTTGAACCAGGACGATGATGTATAACCAAGTGGGCGAGAGCTCCTCTGCTATCTTCCGAATAGGCTTGTATCCGTTGTCGTCCGGTCATTGGCGGGTTGTATTTGGTCGGCAATTGGCGAGGCTTCATCCCAGCGCCGCCCGTGGCGCTGGTGGAACTTGCGCAAATGGGAAGTCTCTATGGCACTGGTACCATCTCGCATCTTTGTGCGCCTGTGGTGCTTTTGTTCTGGCGTTGGATTGTTCGGACGACACAGCACAAGCGCTATACTACACATTCAACATGAGCACCATGTGTTGCTGGAGAATCGTCGAAACGGCACATATGAATCAGCAGACCCCTGCTTATTGAATCGCCAGTTTCAACAATTCGATTAACTCTTAAAGAGTAGCTGCCATAGGTAGGACAAATAATTTGTCTTTTATGGACGAGGAGTGTCCAATAAGTTATGCAAAATATTTCTTTCTCGGCCAATTTCGGTTGAAAAAATGATGAATCTATTGTGGAACATACAGTTTCATGAAGTTCCGATAGGTGGCAGCGCTATTCGCAGGCATCAAAATGGCGTCTGTAACGGAGGTGCCTTCCAAACACAGAGCTGTCATTAAGTTTCTTTTGGCAGAAAACTAGAGAATCGTAAATATTCATAGTTTGCTTGCAGAATATCGGCGCAGCCCTGGCAGTGAACAGAGCATGAAGAGTCTTTGGGCGAGGCCCCTGTCGTTATCGCAAACTTCATTGGACTATTTTTCTTCATCTACTCTACAGCTCAGATTTCGCACCTTTTGGTTTCCGTATGTTTGGCCCAATGAAGAAGGCAGTACGTAGATTATGGGGAAGTTATTGATGCATCAAGACATTGGCTCCAACGTCGATCAGTAGAGTGATACCACGTGGGGATACAGGCCATCCCAATAATATGGAGTACAGCCGTCACACTGAAAGGAAATTATATTGAAAAACAGGGTTTTGTAGCCAAAAGAATTGGGAATGATATGATGTACTGGAACTCTCAATAAAACCAACCTGCTTTCAGATAAAAATGAGTTGCATTATTTATTGAAGCTCTTTGTACCCCAGAGAAAAAAAATCGCGAGACTTGAAGTCTAGTGACCTGAGAGGTCAAAAGCAATGAACGAGACGTGCTAATTTCAACACACAAAATGATTTCTCTTTTGAATGTACGTCACGTTGCTACAAACAAACAACACCGCAGCTGTATCAAAACTTTGAATCTTTCTCTATCCAGTGACATGCGCTATGTGTTTCTATTTTTTGTAGTTTATCTGTAATAAACAACTGAAATCTGTTCTTTCGTTTTCAGTCAACCAATATAACTCCTTTATTGATCTTTAGACACAACTCATATTATTCTCTACCCAATATACTGTGACCGTGTCTTGTACGAGGTAAAAACAATTGAGAATAATGAACTCCTACAGTTGTATGTTCGGTTTGTATGGGACAAAGCAATTTCGTATTCTACCGGACAGAACAAATAGCACAAAAACTTCAAATTTTTTTGTTTGTTTCTTTAACAGACATTGATGGTGCAGTCAGGACATAGGAAATAACAATTTTTTATGACAAAATTCTGTTATGATCAGGGAACAATATCGAACGTTTACGTTAAAAATTTAGGTGGCCAGATTGTGCCTTTTAATAAAGGTAAGTTCTTAAATCTAATGCAGAAAGATGCAGAACAAATGAAAATTCATAAAAGTTACTAAATAGTTTTGCTGTAAGTTTATGAAAAGACATGAAGACCTAAGGCACAGGAAAGCTTAATCATCTACTCTGCAGCGAGTAGCGTGTTTCAGCAAGGAACAAGCTGACACAATCTTTGACAGACTAGGTGAGCTGCAACAAAAATGACTTTTTTGCCAATTACAATATCATGTTCGGTACAACCCACCAAACTTTAAACGACCAAAATGCAAAGGGCGAAAAAAATTAAAACTACCTCAAGGAACGTATATTCTTATGACATTTATTTTTTATAATTTTATCAAGCAGTGATTCATAGTATGTTTGAAGAATGTTACAACGCAGCCTTCAGAAAACAATATAATTTCGAAAACGCTTACGTGTCCGATACTACCCAACATCCGCCTACTCTCTGTTTGGCACTGCCAGGAATGTCTGGCAGTAATCATCTTGTAGATACCGTAGTTTTCCGTATTTCCATGATTCCCAGAGAAAACTGGAGAAAAACTAAGCTTTATTCAAGACACCATTTGATTAATTCTGTTTCACCAAAACATGATGCAGCTCTTCCTGTACTAGCTGCAACTGATTTTCTTCATTATTCTTTCTGAAAATTACTATGACATGAAGTCATGATGTGCGTGTTTTAATAATTTCGGTTTAAAGCTATTTACATGTACAGAGGAGCAGTCGTTAGTCTTTAATTTTTCAGTAGTTTGCGTAGGCAGCTAAACACACGTGTCACATAACTCAGGCATTAACTGCTGAAAATTAAGGCTGTAATACTACTGCTGAAATAAGGTGTACAACTCTTCGGTTTCCAAGAGGCTATGTCATTTGCCTTGGTACTTTGGTATCTACAATGCAGTCTACAGTTCGCAATCTGCAAACAAAAAATCATTTTCTGTTTTCCGATTTTCGTTCATTTCAGACTGAATACTGCTATATTATATCGCAGCAACAGCAGCTGTATATAACACGTTAAACAGAACAATATGATATATAATGTATAAAAGTACAAACGTAAATAACTTACAGTGTCATGTGAGGCATGTGAACAATTGTAAGAATTGTATCCAAATTACTATTCTAGTCCTAGTCTTCGGTGTAGCAAAATGTACAACATTTAATGCCACAACTGTGTGACACGTGTCTTTAGATGTGTATGTAAACCAAAGTAAAATTTAATGCCTAATTACCGCTCTTTGTGAATATAAATCGTTGCTGAAATTCATATAACCTCAACAACATATTATCACGTTATAATAATTTTCAGAAAGACTAATAAATAAAACCCACTGAGGAGATCACAGAAAGTGCTGAAACTTTTTTTATTCAAACAAAACAAATCAAACGGTTTCTTGCGTTAATCGTAATTTCACCAACACGCAGCAGTATCTACACAAGAGACCTTTCTTTGTCATGTGGTAGCAACTAAGAGTAAATTTCGAGCAATATCTGAAGGCAGTTGGCGGAAGTGTGACACCAGAGTTCACAGTCTCCGACAGTTCGTCGCCGTTTTCCGCTGAGCCGTTGTACTTTCCTTTATCTGATTGTACAGCAACTTTCTCTCCGATGGTAGAAGTTCCTGCAGACTATATACGAAAAGTCTCAATTCTCAACTCGCGAACTGGGAGCAGTCTTTAGTTGTCGGGTAGTGCCTGAGAGCTAACTCCCTGAACTGTTTACATGGCGACTGTTAAATAGTGTGCACTAAGAAAGGCGAGAGGGTGGGTCGACGAGCAGTGGTAGGCAGCAATATGCCGTATGACGCTCAAGCTAAGAGGATCATTCTGCTTCGTCTGTCTGTAGCGTGTGCTTTGAGTTGTTAGTTTGGGTGTGGTGAAGGTACTTAGCCACTGTAGTGATCAATATATGTGGCAGAAAAGTAAACACAATAAGTGTTACGTTAAGAACCGACAGCATATAAATCGATCTAGAGAGAATCAGAAGCAGAAACCGTAGACCGACGTGGTGCTTACGCCAGTGTTGCCAATTACCAGAATGAGCACCAGCTGGAGTATGAGGTGTAGAACAAAGACAGAGAGGTCACAGACGGCACCGCAAAATATCCTCTCCCCCCCCCAACAGCGCAGAACACATCACGCTAATTCCTTCTTACGTGCACTCCAAATTAGCTCACTTAAGCTGTATCGTATGGTAGTGAGACATGACTGTGAGAAAACCGGAACAGAAGAGAATAGAAGCATTTGAGATGTGGTGCTCCAGAAGAATGTTGAAAATTAGGTGGATTTATAAGGTAAGTAATGAGGAGGTTCTTCGTAGAATCGGCGAGGAAAGGAGCATGTGGAAAACACCTTCAAGGCGACGGGACCGGATGATAGGGTATTTGTTAAGAGCTCAGGGAATAACTCCCTTGGTTCTAGAGTGAGCTGTAGAGGGTAAAATTTGTAGAGGAAGACAGAGATTGGGATACATCAAGCAAATAATTGAGCGTGTAGGTTGCAAGTGCTGTTCCGAGGTGAAAAGCTGGCACAGTAGAAGAATTCGTGACTGGTCGTATCAAATCTATTAGAAGACCGATGACTCAAAAAAAAAAAAAAAAAAAAAAAAAAAAAAATGCGCAAGCCTCAAACTGCACCCCAGCTCTTAAATACAACACCGGTATTTGTAAAAATGATTTGTTACTACTGTAAAGAAAGCAAAACAGTTGGATAGCCATTAAAATACAGAACGTTAGAAGAGCCGCATCTCTGCCATCGTGGAATGTAATAAGATTTCTGTTTTAACAAGTCTCAGTGCGTAACATGTCTGCACAGTTTAGGGTTATGTTTAGCAAACACATAACACGAAAAGCAGGGAGTCTGGGACTAGGTGGCATAAATTTTTGTTTTTTCTTTTTCTACTTTTTTGTGCAACGCTTGAAGAGATGCGTGGTGTGTGTGGCGGATAGTTTCACTTTTTGACTATAAATTTATGTAGCCGCAATTAATTAAAGAGATAAAAATATGTCATTTCAGTCTTTGATCACTATTTTTTCTTATCAATGACCGGTTTCGGGCTAGCTGCCCATCTTCAGATCATCATAATCCAATCTGAATAACTATATGAAGTAAATTTAAGTTAATACTGTCGTTTATAGGAGTATATCAAAGCAGAATTCATTTTTGCTCAAGCATTATTTCTCCAAAGGGAATTTACATTTTGGAGAATTTATTCTATGAAAAGAAAATTACTCCAATTATTGATAATAGAACATGTTCCTCCTTGAAAATTCCTGTGTTCTGCTTAGGTGTCCATATCAGTACCATGTTATGCCAACTCACACCCAGGGGTATACCAACTAACCCCCAGCTAGAGTTAGATGGCATTGTTGCAAGCTTTTAGGAAAAGATTTTTGGCGTTACCGAAACACCTCTTTAATTTATCAAAACTAGACATGATTGTCTTAATGCGATTTCCGCCATCGTTCATTAAATAAAAATATGGCATTTCAGTGTTTGATCACTATTTTTTATTTTCAATGACCGGTTTCGGGCTAGCTGCCCATCTTCAGATCATATATTGCAGTTACAGAGTAACTTGTCAGTACAGTACAATCGGTTCGCTGTCATGACAGCTTGCAACAATGCCAACTAACTCTAGCTGGGGTTAGTTTGTATACCCCTGGGTGTGAGTTGGCATAACATGGTATGGATATGGACACCTAAGCAGAACACAGGAATTTTCAAGGAGGAACATTTTCTATTATCAATAATTGGAGTAATTTTCTTTTCAAAGAATAAATTCTCCAAACTATAAATTCCCTTTGAAGAAATAATGCTTGACCAAAAATGAGTTCTGCTTTGATTTACTCCTATAAACCACAATATTAACTTAAATTTACTTCATGTAGTTATTCAGATTGAATTAGCTCACCGAGCTGTCGCACTTTTGGCATAGCTAATGTCTGTCAACCTATTATCCGATACCATAGGACAAAATTCACACCGAAGTTTCCTGGGAAGTTCTTTCTTGTTCGACTTGTCAACCTTAGCCTTTCTTGACTGTAAGTGGCTTTTTCTTCTTATTGACCCTTTCAAACGCGATTATATCTTTGGTGGGAGTTTCTGTCAGAGTAGCAGTAAATCTTTTTGCCGGAGTTGGATTGCTGTCGTGGCCCGACTTTGGAGAAAGGGCGAATTTCTTTTCTGGTGGCGAGCATTTGTTCACTTTTTAAAGAAATTGTTCCGTTTTTTAATGAACAGTAATAGTGGTGTTAGTCGGCATAGGTTTGGGCTGGGCTGTGGTAGTTATCCTAACTGACCACATATGTAACTACGCCATCTAGCCCCACTGAGATATCAAAAATGAAATCGATGAAACAGAATCCCATACATCATAAACAGAAGATTATGATACACGCATGCAACTACAGTTAACTACTCCTTCAAAAACCACAGTCAGTAGAGCCTCAATTCCATCTACCGGATCAACAGTACAAAAAAATATATGGTGAAAAAATTTACTCACAGAAAACCGATGAAATAGAGGTCCTTCTCTCTTGAGGCATCCAAACAGACTGAAAGTACGGTGGAAGGTGCATCTCTACTCCCGCCCATAGCACGTTGACAGTGCTCTGGCTCCACTGTGACAGGAAATAGAAGCTGTGAGCCAACTAGCTCTTTATACTAAATAACCCCTGTCTCTCCTACTGTGGAAATGACGACATGATGTCGAGATGGTCACGTTTCATTGACGTAAGTATTTCTGTAAACATAGAGAGCGTACTGAAGGTGCACATATGCCCATAACTTTCGGTGAAGTTATGGATCACAGACCTATCTCACAAAGTAATGAACAACGACTGCGCGTTATGAGTTGATAATTTACGTTTAGCTGCAACAGTTTCTCTTTGTGATGAGTAATTCGAAGTAATCACTGCGATTAGCTGGTAGCTTTTTTGTCGAGACAGAGCACCACAGTGCGTAGTATGTGATCTGTACCTTGTTAGTCACTTGAGTGTGAGATGGACGAACTGGTAACAGTTTAACGCTTAGCCGTTAAACACAGGAGCAGTTATTAATGACCAGCTTACATGGTTCTCACTTTCGCTTCTCTACAGCCATCACAACATACAGAGAAATGGTGTAGGTTGCCACTAGTTCTGCTGTGACGTTATGTCCTAAAGACCGCGATGTCTATTTGGTCACAATGATTTTATTTTCAAAACAGCTTCTCTAATTTTGGCAGCAGAGGATGAGTCGTGTGTGCTGCTGTAAAGCGATCGCGAGGAGGGTGAACTTTGTATTAGAACTAAGGCCGTTTCCTTTTCGAGCAGAAGCCTTCCTACGACCGTCCATTGTTGTCGTCCCACTTCAATATTCAACATTCATTCCTAAGATACTATATATCGAGAAGAGGCACCTGAACTTAGACTCACCTTATAACTTAATTTTAGAATCGAACTGAAAGAGTCGCTAAGATAAACAGGAGAGAAAACGCCTCAACCTCTATTTTAAAATGTTTTCGCAACGTTTGTGCTTTGATTTGAACCAAAGGTTCAGTGTGCAACAAGGGGAAGGCTGCCAGGTAAGTCAAGGATCCACAATCATACAGTGTGTTCAAAACGATGTGCCGAATACTTTGGAGGTGGTAATACTCATCGAAACAAGAAAAATCAGTCGAATTAACAGGAGGCCGGAAACGCATACTTTCCGAGATAAACCCGCGTTTATAGGAAGGGCTGCTTGGTTGCGGATATTAGCACAGTCGTTGCATTTGCCCTCCGTCAAATGTGTCGACATGGTATTATGATGTCTTACTCAAAATACTCTTCCTACCATTAGGTGGTCTGCAGTCAGTTGTGTGGTTCGCGTTGTGTTGTTGGTTACGTTAGTTCCCGTTATGTTTGTTTGCGTTACTGTACATTAGTGTCAACCCTGGGTACGTATCATGGTATTTCACCTTCTTCTAAACGCGGATTCACTTATGTGTTTACTGTAATTGCGCTGTTTGTACGTACAGATGTAGCACATTTACGTTTCCTCTCTTCCACTCTTGTTAGCAATGGAAGCATACTTCTCGACAAGTGAAGCGGCAGATATGATATTCTGCTATGGTTTAGTAAACGGAAGTAGCCTGCAAGCCCATGCCCTCTACGCTGAAAAATGTCCACAACGTAGAATGCTCTCTGACAAGTTGTTCGTCAGACGTTTCCAGCGTATGAGAGACACAGGTGCCTTTGAACGTCAGAAGATGGACAGTGGAAGGCCACGTACAGTTCACACGCCTGACATGGAGGAGCATGTGCTACGTTCAGTGTAAGAAACCCCTGGGATCAAAATGGTTCAAATGGCTCTGAGCACTATGGGACTTAACATCTAAGGTCATCAGTCCCATAGAACTTAGAACCACTGAAACCTAACTAACCTATGGACATCACACACGTCCATGTCCGAGGCAGGATTTGAACCTGCGACCGTAGCAGTCACGCGGTTCCAGACTGATGCTCCTAGAACCGCTCGGCCACAATGGCCGGCCCCTGGGATTATGGTGCGATAATCAGCAGCAGCATTCTTATCTGGGGGAGGGGGAGACGGAGGGGGTAATTCATGAACAATTGCTGTACCCATACCATCTACAGCGCTTTCAGGCCACAGGATCATTATGGCAGTCGGAGGTTGTGTCAGTGGCTGCAACATCTGACGCAGACATTTCAGGAGCGCTGGATTGGTCGGAGGGGGTGGGGAGTGGGGAGGGGGGGTGTCACACATTGGCCTCTCAATCCCCTAGAATTCTGATTATGAGGACACTTGAAGAACTCTTTATACGCCACGCCAATAAACGGTGTGCGGACACTACGTTGTCGCGTCTTCAATGCATGCCAGCAGGTACAACAACAAGAAAGTGTACTTCAAAGGATGCGTCATTCCTTAGGCCAGTGGGCCACGTTGAACACTTCCTGTGGACACGTGTTTATAGCAGAAAGTATACACTTCCGGATCCATGTTTACTGAACTTATTTTTATGTTTGGATGAGTACTACCACATCTCAAAGCATTCGACACTTTTTTCAACACCCTGTATTGTAACAATATTTTGGTCGCAAAGGACGACATCTACGTAACAGGAATTTGCACTTTTTTTGTAAAATATGTAAACAGACGGAGTTAGCACAGTCCTTGCTAAGATTTGACTGGAGTTCCTGGTAATTATTTCCTTTCGTGTCGCGAATCTCAAAGTAGATGTAAACTTTGTGGATTGTTTAGAATTTTGTACACCTATGTTACTGTATTTTACAGGCGATGTTCTTCGCAACAACAAATGTATTATCGGAATTTCGGGATATTTTGAATTTATCAACCTATTCATAAAGCCATAGTTACGAAAATATGAACAGTGGACGCGCTACCACCAGCGGGAACTTTTTATTTTTTTTTATTTTTTATTTTTGGAATATGTGTATACTGATATTCCAAGCAATCGCTGGTGGTCAGTAAGAACTCTTAATTAGGTCCGTGAACATAACTTGGGACCACTGTTCCAGTGACAATGTAGTGTGTTCTTGACACCAGGCTTTATGGGCTCTCCAGTAACCAGGGGTCAGTGGAATACACCTTGCAGGTCTCCGGGTGAATAAACCATGTCTGTTCAGGTGTATGCACACTGTGTGTCTGGAGACAACTGTTCCAGTGGCTGTGGCAAGGTTCCGAGAAAGACTACCTGCAGTACGTGGCCGTCTGAGGGCACTGATGATGAGATATCGGTCTTCTTGTGGTATTGTACACTGTGAAGGTCCCGTACTGTAGTGCCTGGACACGTTTCCTGTCTGCTGGAATCGTTGTCATAATCTTGAGATCACACTCTGTGGCACACGGAGGGCCCGTGCTACGACCTGCTGTGTGTGACCAGCCTCCAGTTGCCCTAGTATTCTACCCCTCATAATGTCATCAATATATGTTCTTTGAGCCATTTTAACATACAGTCATCATTAGCACGTCTGGAAACGTCTGCGCACTTACTGGCTGCACCGTCCTCTGACATGCACCAACACACTACTGCGTAGGTGGACTGTTGCCAGCACCACCGTGCGACGACCGCAGGTCAAATGCACTGCATGATCATACCCCGAGGTGATTTAAACCCGCAAACCGCCCACCAGAGCGTTGTTTCACCATGTACCAGCATTATCCTTAATTTATGAGCATGAGTGTAGTTGTGCAGTACTGATGTTGCAGAATATTCGGTAGTTTTGCCAGGCGCACATTTAATTGTTGGCACATGACAAGGCTTAGATTTTTTTCATTATATCTCAGTTCGTTTGATAACACGAACACTTCCTTCGGCAAACTGGCAGGGCTTCAAAAGGGGCGATAAGCCTGTCAGAGGAGCCGATACACTATCTGATCAAGAGAATCGAGACACCCCTATGTAATGCAGAAATGACCACTAGATGTCTCGAGAGGCAGAATCGCCAGTATAAAAGGAAACGAGGGTACTGTGTTGTCAGTAGAGGAGCCGCAACATCAGAATGGGTCGGTCAGAAGTGCTCAGTGACTTCAGACGTGGACTAGCCGTTAGATGTCACCTGAGTCCGTCATCGACATTTCAAACCGTCTATAGTTGCCTAAGTGACAGTCGGTGCTGTGATTCTCAAGAGGAAAAGCGGAGAAAGAACCCCAGCTAAACCAGGATCAGTTAAACCTCATGTACTGACTGGCATGGTTCGGCGTGCATTGCACAGGGGTTAGTTGTAAAAAGTCGCACGACATCAGCTGAAGAAAACACTCTTGAGTTCCCAAAGTGCTACCAGCAGTCCATCCAGCACATCGACTGTGCGCAGAGAACAATAAAGCATGGAGTACAATTGTAGAGCCGCTCCTCACAAGCCACATGTTTCTGCACTCAGTGCTGAGCGATGGTTCAGCTGGTGTAAACAGAAACACCACTGAACAGTGGATAACTACAAACGATTGATTTAGAGTGATGAATCACGTTATAACCTGCGCCAGCCCGATGGTAGGGTGCTGGTTTCGCGAAAGCCTCGAAAACGTTATCTGCCACCATACGTAATGCTTTTTTTTGTCATCAGTCTTCTGGTTGGTTTGATGCGACCCGCCACGGATTGCTCTCCTTTGCCAACCTGCTCATCTCGGAGAAGTACTTGCAACCTAAGCCCTTAATTATTTGCTGGATATATTCCAATCTCTGTTTTCCTCTACAGTTTTTGCCCTCTACAGGTCCCTTTAGTACCATGAAAGTCATTCCCTGATTTCATAACACATATCCTATCATCCTGTCCCTTCTCCATGTCAGTGTTTTCCACATATTCCTTTCCCCTCCGATTCTACGCAGAACCTCTTCATACCTTATAAGCCCAACATTTTTAAGATTCGTCTGTAGCACCACATCTCAAATGTTCGATTCTCTTGTTCCAGTTTTCCCACCGTCCATGGTCCCCTTAGTGCGCTTAAAAAACGCCAATTGCGGAAGGATATGAACACATATTACACCACTGTGTACTCCATCCAGAGGAGGAACAGTTTCACATCAGAATCTACATCTACATGGATACCTTGCAAATAACATTAAGTGCCTGGCAGAGGGTTCATCGACCCACCTTCACAATTCTCTGTTATTCCAAACTCGTATAGCGCGCGGAAAGAACGAACACCTATATCTTTCCGTACGAGCTGTGACTTCCCTTATTTTATCGTGGTGATCGTTTCTCCCTATGTAGGTCAGCGTCAACGAAATATTTTCACATTTGAAGGAGAAAGTTGGTGAATGAAATTTCGTAAGAAGATTCCGTCGCAACGAAAAACGCCTTTCTTATAATGATGTCCAGCCCAAATCCTGTATCCTTTTTTGATACTCCCTCCCATATTTCGCGATAATACAAAACGTGCTGCCCTTCTTTGAACTCTTTCGATGTACTCCATCAATCCTACCTGGTAAGGATTTCACACCGCGCAATAGGATTCTAAAAGACGACGGACAAGGGTAGTGTAGGCAGTCTCTTTAGTAGATCTGTTACATTTTCCAAGTGTTCTGCCAATAAAACGCAGTCTTTGGTTAGCCTTCCCTAGAACATTTTCTATGTCTTCCTTCCAATTTGAGTTGTACGTAGTTGTAACACCTAGTATTTAGATGAATTTACGGCCTTTAGATTTGACTAATTTATCGTGTAACCGAAGTTTAACGAATTCCTTTTAGCACTCATTTGGATGACCTCACACTTTTCGTTATTTAGGGTCAACTGTCAATTTTCGTACCTTCAGATATCTTTTCTAAATCGCTTTGCAGTTTGTTTTGATCTTCTTATGACTTTATTAGTCGATGAACGACAGCGTCATCTGCAAACAACCGAAGACGGCTGCTCAGATTGTCTCCCAAATCGTTTATATAGATAAGGAACAGGAAAGGGCCTATAACACTACCTTGGAGAAGAAATCACTTAGCCGGCCGAAGTGGCCGTGCGGTTAAAGGCGCTGCAGTCTGGAACCGCTAGACCGCTACGGTCGCAGGTTCGAATCCTGCCTCGGGCATGGATGTTTGTGATGTCCTTAGGTTAGTTAGGTTTAACTAGTTCTAAGTTCTAGGGGACTAATGACCTCAGCAGTTGAGTCCCATAGTGCTCAGAGCCATTTGAATTTTTGAAGAAATCACTTCTGTTTCACTCGATGACTTTCCGTCGTCAATTACTATGAACTGTGACCTCTCTGACAGGAAATCACAAATCCAGTCACATAACTGAGAGAATATTCCATAAGCACCCAATTTCACTACAAGTCGCTTGTGTGGTACAGTGTCAAAAGCCTCCCGGAAATCCAGAAATACGGAATCGATCTGAAATCCCCTGTCAATAGCACTCAACACTTCATGTGGATAAAGAGATAGCTGTGTTTCACAGGAACGATGTTTTCTAAACCCGTGTTAACTGTGTGTTAATAAACAGTTTTTTTCGAGGTAATTTATAATGTTTGAATACATGTTCCAAAATCCTGCTGCATATCGACGTTAACGATATGGGCCTGTAATTTAGTGGATTACTCCTACTACCTTTCTTGAATATTGGTGTGACCTGTGCTGCTTACCAGTCTTTGGGTACGGATCTTACGTCGAGCGAACGGTTGTATATGATTGTTAAGTATCGGGCTGATGCATCAGCATACTCCGAAAGAAACCTAATTGGTATACAGTCTAGATCAGAAGACTTGCTTTTATTAAGTGATTTTAGTTGCTTCACAACTCCGAAGATATTTACTTCCACGTAACTCATGTTGACAGCTGTTCTCTCTTAGAATTCTGGAATATTTTCTTCGTCTTCTTTTGTGATGGTATTTCGGAAGGCTGTGTTTAGAAACTCTGCTTTGGCAGCGCGGTCTTCAATAATATCTCCATTACTATCGCGCAGATAAGGCATTGATTGTGTCTTGCCGCTAACATACTTCACATACGACCAGAATCTCTTTGGATTTTCTGCCAGGTTTCGAGACAAAGTTTCGTTGTGGAAACTGTTACAAGCATGGCCCCGTCATAAAACAGCATCTCTGAAGCAACGGTTTGTAGACTATAACATTTCTGAAATGGACTGACCTGTTTGCAGCACCACCCTCAACCTAGAAGAGAGCATTTCAAATGAATCACAACATCGACTTCGCTCCGAACTCCACCGTCCAACATCAGTACCGTTTCTGGTTTCGGTTCTTGAGAAAAAATGGGTTGCCATTTCTCCAAAGACATTCAGGTATCCCGAGCATAGTTCAAGCCGTCATAAAGGAAAAGGAGAAGGGTGGACAGCCTTCTTAACGTCCAGTAATAGGTGTCCGGATACTCTTGATCAGATAGTGTCCGCCACCTTGGGAAATAAAACACTGAGGTGTCCAAATCAACTCTCCGGACTACGAGCTGCTTTGTACGTTCTCGGAATGCGTGACGCACACGCCGCCGCAGTCGGGGTGAAGCCGTTTTCCATAGAAGGCAATGCTGCTCCGTTGCGTTCGTTTAGCTGTCACGCGCTAATGCCCGCTAGCTGCTCGCGTGCTGTTATTTCCGTCTCACGACTGCAACAAGGACACCGTCTTAGCCTTAACCCTAGACACTGACCCAAGGTACACGTCAGGCAGCACGAGACCACAGTTCATAGCTCAAAGAAAAATCACTGTGTTCTTAACGAAAACTCATTTACTTTGTGTTAAAAGCTAAACAGCGATTATGAGCGGTTTCACTTCCTCTTTTCCGGCGCTAGCGACTGTTTACTAAAGATGTGGCGCCTGTATGTCAAAAATGTTCTCGAACCGGCCCCGGCGACATCAGATGTAAGCCGTAAGCGGCACGACTATCTGTAGTAATATGACGTAGTAAGTCGCGCCCCTAACGCATCGCTGGTTCCCTGGAACTTTCGGCGCTAGCTGCGCCTTTTTCCGGCAGAGGCGTCTTACTCACTTCACCTTCAACAATACCGCGATAGTATGCGAATAGGAGAGTCGTCGTTCGGATGACGTTCTGAACGGTCTTTGGTAGATGTGTAGCACCTGTAGTTATCTGAATAGTTGCTAAAGTAGAGAATTATGGGTTTCGAATTACAGTCCTACATCGATTGGCAGGGTATTAGCGAACGGTGATACGGTTTATTCCTGGAAGGTGCACGTAATTGTACAGAGACTCAGCTGCTCCTAATTACGGGTTTCATGCAACCACAATTACGTCAAAAACCACGCGCGAGATTTCATATTCTCTCGCTCGCTATGCACAAACTATTAGCCCTACAGAAAAAAATGAACAGGACCTGTAGTTAAATTTTGCAATTGGATTTTCAGCTGGAGTCCGTGGTTTTCGAGTTATTGAAGAAAACCGCATTTTAAGATAACGTTCGTGCGTTTTCCTTTAATAATTCGAAAACTACAGCCTCTAGCGAAAACATATCCAAGTCAAATTTTAACTGAATTACATTTTATGCAAAAAGGTCCTGTTCATTTTTTTCTGTAGGACTATTAGTTTGCATGTAGCGAGTGAGGGAATGGCAAAAGCTGAGTGTGGTATTTAAGGGTAGGGGCAACTGAATTACCTTGTAGATGAATTCAATGGACGAAACAATATCGTCGTTGTTAGTCGGTAGCATCCGATGGCGAAACCTATTACTGATTGAACAGTTATTAAAACGCCTCCATGGACAGCTACAACCTTAAAGAATATCTCTGTAAAGCAATATAGCAACGGCAGCAGCCGTGGCAATGGCAATGGCAGTGTGAAATTGTGACACATGTAACTGTTAACAAGAGCTCCGTTGAGCATAGGCTCTGTTAGGAAGTATGTTACGTGCAATAAGTCAATATACTAAGTAAAATGATTCGTAATGTAATCCTTCCAAAGGAACACCTTTTAATTTAAATTTCAAGAACATTAATATTCGTGAAGTAAAGAGACAAGTTTTTGTTTTAGGCACCATAGTCCAGTTCATAGCGATGAAACGTGTCCTCTTTGTTAACCATTGCTTATCCATGTCCTATATCTACAACATTAATAATAGTTCATGGGAATATTCAGAAATTTTTACATCTGTAGCAGATTATCTTCATCTCGGGTCCACGGCTGTCACACACTGTTTAAAATAAGTTATGCTGAGTCTCCTACTAGGCTGCACTTTCTTTTTACCTCCTAATTAGGCCGGAGCTTAGCTATGGGTGCTACTTATAGTCCTGTTCCAATCAGCAACAAAAACTGTGTAAAATTTTTGTGTATTGGATAAGTGCTAAGCGACACCAAAAAGTCTTCGACTTGGAAACATAAGGGGCGATCAAAACGTTTCAGTTCGAAGGCCAAACTAACTCTTTACCTATGTGTCGATTACCTACGGTGTGAATCACCTAAAACTCGCACCTTAAATACTGCGGCAATGAGAAGTGCTATTGATGTGCGATTTTCGCAGAGTGGACTGGTACTCAGAGGCTCGTATCGTACTATTCACAGATTGTAATAATACTTAGAAAGCGTATTTCTTTTGCATACATACACTTTTTTCAATGGAACAATGCCTGTTGACATTAACAAACTAAAATTAGGGTAAATTAGACTGTCAGTGATGTTTGTTGCAAATGGTTCAAATGGCTCTGAGCACTATGGGACTTAACATCTGTGGTCATCAGTCCCCTAGAACTTAGAACTACTTAAACCTAACTAACCTAAGGACATCACACACATCCATGCCCGAAGCAGGATTCGAACCTGCGACCGTAGCAGTTGCGCGGTTCCGGACTGAGCGCCTAGAACCGCTAGACCACCGCGGCCGGCGATGTTTGTTGCAGGATTCCAGTGCGAGTCGTTTACGAGGTATCGTACTTCGAAAAGTTTGCACAGGACACTTGTACAATACCTATGGTAGCACACACTAAAGAACAACACAACTGTGTACGCTACCTATGTGGATCCTGACGTACAAAGAGACAATTGACCATCGCAGGTTGTGTTCAAAATGACCACCATCTGCGCTTTGGTTTGTTTGTTTGGTATGTTTTGCTTTAGGGCGCAAAAACAACTATAGTCATATGCGCCCATGTCAGAAGTGTAGAACACGAAAACAAAAGAGGAGCCAAAAACGACTGCACGTTAAGCCCAATCGACGGAAGGAAAGACAGCTAAAAACAGGGACCAGGAGAAAGGTCCATAATATACGCCAGAGGGAAACGGAAGTCCTGAAAGATTAAATGTCCTTCGCCATATTGTAGTAATAGATGGTTGCGTATAATCTGATGTAGTTGGCATGTCTTGGCAGACAGCGTCTTTCAGATTGCCCCTCAGAAAAATGTCTACAGGCATCAAATCCGGGGAAAGAACCGGCCAATATACAGGTCCTTTGCGGCCAAGCCAACGATTTGGAAACAATTTGTGAAGTCATGATGTAGTACTTCGTGCACTATGGCCTGGATAGCCATCATTTTAGCACCACAGGTTTCTCATAGTCTGCAGAGGAATGTCTTCTAATATCCGTGGAAGATGGTCTGTTAGGGGACAGCGACACTTGTGCGCGTTCAGCGTTCCGTCTATGAAAAATAGGCCTATGGCCTATGAGCTGATGGTTTTCTATCCCATACTACACGTTTACACTCCATAGACGGTGACGTTACATCTGCGATGCCAATTGGAATTGTCAACAGACCAACAGTGCCTGTTTCAGTGGTTTACCTGGCCATGACCGGTAACTGCGGCTCCATCACTAAACAAGATACATGATACATCAGGAGTATCCTGTCTTAATGCCCATGTGCAGAAGTTAACACGATTCTCATAAGCTGCATGCAGTTTTTCATGGAAAGAGATGTGATAGGGGTGGAACCTATGACGCTAGGGAATACATAGGACACTTGCCTGACCCACGCCTCTTCCTTGTATAATTGTGCGGATCAACTGCAACAGCAGCAAAAACAGTAATTTCCCCCTCTTTTGTCGCCACTTGCTTCCCTCTGTTACGTTGTCTAGATCTTAGACTACCAGTTTGACATACATGTTGGAGATATTGATAAATACGAGTAGTTGCCGAGACGATTGAGTCTATTGAGATGTCTTTTCAATTTTAAAAAAGTTTATAAACTTGCTAAGTATTATTACAGTCTGTTTCTTGACTAACTACACGAGCCCCTGACGACCAATCGATTCTGTCAAAACCGCACATCAAAAGCACTTTCCATTTACGCAACATCTGCGGTGCAGGTTTTAGGCGATTCACACTGTATACTGGCATCGCACTGGGGTGCATATACGCTGTAGCGGCTTCTCAGACGGAAACTTTTTGATCGACCTTTATAGTATACGCATCAATTAATTCCTCTTCAAAGTGATTACAGTCCTGCTGCTCGGCCATTTTCTTTATTAATCCAATATAGATTACTCTACACACATAAAGACTTGTTGTAAGCAATCTCAACCAAATAGCCCAGTAAATATTTTCTAAGAATTCCGGGAAAATGTGGAAAAATATGATGTGTTCGTTGGTAATGAACTAACCTTCTACAGCAGAATCAAATTTTCATTTATAATTCCTATTGAACCAAAGTAAAGGTAATGGACATCACTTTTTCCTAAGAAAGGGATTTGCTTGTAGCTGAGTATTTCGCTCTTGCAGCAGAACATGCGCCATATATTTGATTTAACCGCTGTCGGATCATCGCCAAATAAGTATAAAACCACAGTTTCAGAAACTTTTTGTTCTTCTGGATTTATACATGTGTCAGTTAGCTGGCTTGATTTCGTATCACAGTACAGTGTTTGAATGTTGCCGGTTAAATCCCGCTTCTCCAATGTATGGTAATCAACTATGGTTTGTGAGACCTGAGTTCCTCCTGGCGTATACAATTTTCATGCAACTTACGGGAATTCAGCCAGGTAATGCGGGGTGTTCAAAAAGTCTCTCGGTAGTGCCGTATGATTGTTAGCCGCAAGTGCCGTATGATTGTTCGCCTGCACAATGATAGTGCAGTGATACTCTGTACTCATTCATAGGAGAACTTGTCTTAAGTGAAATACTGAATGGTTATTTTCAACAAGACGGTGCAACCGCGCATGCAGCTCGCGTTTCGATATCACTGCTTGGTGTTCGCATGATTTCACAGGGACTTTGGCCTCCACGATCGCCTGACCTAACACCACCTGACTTTTTCTTCTGGAGTGTAGCGGAAGTAACTATAAAAACCGTCCAAAATCCATCGATGAATTGAGAACTGCAATATCCACTTTCACTGCTTCTGTTACAGAAGAAGTGTTACAACATGTTTGGAAACATGATTCGACGAATTGAACTGTGTATTCAACAACAGGGGGGACACTCCCAACATTTAATGTGAAAATTTGTAAGTAAAGATGAATATTCAATAAATTAATAACTTGTATTTCACTGAGTTTCATTTCGGTATATTCACTGCGGCATATGGCACTCGCGGCTAACAATGATACGGCTCTACTGAGAGACTTTTTGAACACCACGTATTAACAGCGACCGCCGATATTTTGACGGCAGCACACCTCGCCATTCTCAAGGCAAACTGCCTTGAAAACGGCGGAGTGTGCTCCCGCCAAAATATCGGCGGTCGCTGTTAATATTACCTGGCTGAATTCTCGTAAGTTGTTTGAAAACTATGGTTTGTTCCTTTCCTAAATAGAGTATGTTTAGATTGGTGATACTCCTTTCCTTGTACCTCTTTTTTTTTCACTCGATTTGGGCCCCGCACTAACTACGCAAATAACTACTTCTGATACAGCTTCCAGTGTTCCACAAATTTTTCATTCGCTCACAGTCCTGTTCTTTTCTAGCTTCTAAGGACATTCCTCCAGTATTCTTTTTAGTTGTGCTCTGGAAATGAGAATCTAAGACCTTGTTTACGAACGTCTCTCTTTCCCGAATTTCATGTTCTTGAATCTGAGGCTCTTTCAGATCACTCCTGATTGCTTGGAACCACATACACCAGGGAGATTTGTTGCGGTTAAATGTTGAAAATTTCTCTGGTATCCTGTTTCCATTCATCCGAACTAAATGTCCGTAAAATATTAGTCTACATTTTCTTATCGCTACATTTAGTTTTTCAGTTTTCTTGCACAGATCTTCATTACAACTGTTTCCGTTTTCATCGTTCTTTCATTGGCCCTAAAATTTCTCTCAGGACTTTTCTCTCTTTCGTTTCTGCTTCTTGTAATTTTCCCCTATTCTGTGTTTATGAAATTTGGAGCAACCTTTCAATGTCTCTGATATTCTGTTTCTGCGTAAGATATTTGAGAGCCTGTTGCTTCTGCAGGTACTTCCAAAATGTTATCTTGTTGCCGTTGGTATGTCTCCAGACAGTATTTCAAGATCGTAGGCAAAAGCGAAACACTGAATTCTACAGTCTCTTTTTCTTTCTTCTTTTTTTTAATCGCCTAATTGCATTGAGTGATTTACACCATTTTATTTGAGCTTTCTTTCCATTCTTAGAATACCGTTACAAGAACACAACTGAAAAAAATAGGGGACAGAGCAGTGATAGTCAACCAGGCCACTACCATCCACTAGTGGCCCTCCAACTTTTAATGTTGGGTGTTAGGTTGTAGGGGTTTTGAAAGCCTACATGTTGGGTTTTCATACAATTTTGAAATGCAATATTTGGTCGTTAATTATTATTATAGGTTTAAACTTGCCTTAACTCTGCTTTATGATTTTTTTTAAAAAGTAAACTCACTTCCCCACTTCATGAATCACCACCGCTGTGAAACTTGTGGTAGGATAGAAAATTTGGCTACTGACAGAGGTACAAAAGTAGGCAGTAGATAAAAATGTTGACTATCCCTCAGATAGACACGGATAGACACGTGCTCACACTTCTAAAGCTTCAGATACTTCTCCTGAAAATTTACATTTAGACTGGGTGCTTATTAGTGTTTGCCGAATTTCTTTTCTTGTTTTGTCATCAGAGTAAACCCTTCCAATGTTTCAGATAGAGACGTTCAGTGAAGATTGTGTCTTAGCGTCTACATCTTGCTATTCTGTCCTGGATCGTGAGCCTAAGATTGAGGATCTGCTTCACGTATGACCTCCCTTTCCACAATCCACCTTGATATTCCCCGATCTGGTTGTCTACCTTTTTCTCTGTCTATTAGGTAAAACTGTAGAGAGGGTCTTGTATGTAACTGATAATATTCATATTCCTTTGTAGTTGTTGGCATGAGTTTCATTCCTTTCCCATGAAAATATTGAATTTATGTGCACTTCCTATCAGCTGAACTTTCTTCTCTTACCTATATATTCTTAATTATTCATTCTGACATCAGCAGTGCATTTTCATCAGTCAGATTCCACAATTCTGTGACAATGCCATCTTACCATGTTGCGTAATTGTTTTTCATGTTTTGCATGATTTCTGAAAGTGCCTTGCTTTCCCGTAACTTCGATTCCGTAAATTTGACTTTAGGGAGTCTCTCTTCTGGTTCGTCGTAGTTTAATAGTTTCTCCATATATTTAGTTAATAATTCAGTTTCCTTTGTTACATAATGCTAGCTTTCTTTTTAAACGAAGATTTGGAGGGTTGTACCTTGACAAAATGTATTTAAAAATTTTGTAGAAGTTTCTGTTCTTGTTTTCCTGAAAATCATTTTCAGTTATACGGAGTTTGTCTTCATCATACATATGATTAGCGTTTCTTATCACATTTGCTGTATGCCTCCAAACTTCGTCATACTTAAAAAACAAATGCTCCTCTTTGTCCGAAAATCGTTCTTCCCATGCCTGTTTCCGTTTGGTCATGACTTACTCACACTGATGGTTCATAATCGATATTTTTTGGTTATCCTCGTTAAAACAGTTTCCCCAGCAATCTTTATCACCTTGTGCTTTAGTCACTTCACATATTTGAGCATCAATGTCTCTGAGATGTCCTGTCATCCAGTCCCAACTCCCTGTCAATGTTCTCCATATATTCCTCTCCTCTCCTATTCTCCAGAGAACTTCCTCAGTCCTTACCTTACCAGTTCACCTAATTTTCAACATTCGTCTGTAGCGCCACATCTCATAAGCTTCGATTCTGTTCTGGTTTTCCCACAGTCAGTGTTTCACTAACATACAATGCTGTGCTCCAAATGTACATTATCAGAAATTTCTTCCTCAAATTAAGGTCTATGTTTGATACTAGTGAACCTATCTTGGCCTGGAATGCCCTTTTTGGCAGTGCTACTCTGCTCCTGATGTCCTACTTGCTCTGTCTGTCATGGCTTATCTTGCTACCTAGGTATGAGAATGACTTACTTCATCTACTTCGTGACTACCAATCCTGATGTTAAGTCTCTCACCGTTCTCATTTCAGCCACTTTTAAGTACTTTTGTCTTTCCTCGATTTAATCTCAATCCATACTGTGTACACATTAGACTGTTCATTCCTTTCAGCAGATATTGCAGTTCGTCTTCACTTTCAGTCAGGATAGCAATGACATCAGCGAATCTTATCATTAATATCCTTTCACCTTGAATTTTAATTCCATTCTTGAACCTTTCTTTTATTTCCATCATTGCTCCTTCGATGTATAGATTGAACAGTATGGGCAAAAACCTACATCCCTGTCTTACATCCCTTCTAATCCAAGCACTTCATTCTTGGTCTACCACTCTTATTAACCAATCTTGGTTGTAGTACATGTCGTATATTACTCGTCTCTCCCTACAGTATACCCCCTACTTCCCTCAGTATTTCGAACATCTTGTACTATTTTACATTGTCGAAAGATTTTTCTGGTCGACATATCCTATGAACGTGTCTTGGTTTTTCTTTAATCTTACTTCCATTATCAACCGCAACTTCAGAACTTCCTCTCTGGCGCCTCTACCATTCCCAAAGCCAAACTGCTCGTCATCGAACACATCCTGAATTTTCTTTTCCATTCTTCTGTATATTATTCTTGTCAGCAACTTGAATATGAGCTCTTAAGCTGGTGCGATAATTCCCGCACTTGTCAGCTCTTGCAGTTTTTGGAATTGTGTGGATGATATTTTTCTGAAAATCAGATAGTACAACGACAGACTCATACACTCTGCACACCGACATGAACAGTCCTCTTGCTGCCACTTCCACCAACGATTTTAAAAATTCTGCTGCAATGTTATTTATCCCTTCTGTTTTATTTGATCTCAAGTCTTCCAAAAATTTTTTTCATTCTGATTCTAATACTGGATTCCCTATCTCTTCTGTATCGACTCCTATTTCTCCTTCTATCACGTCAGACAAGTCAATTCCGTGAAAGAGGCCTTCAGTGTGTTCATCCACCTACCCGCTCTCTCTTCAGCATTTCACAGGGGAATCCCCTTTGGACTCATAATGTTACCACACTTGCTCTTAATTTCAGCGAAGGTTGTTTTGACTTTTTTATATGCTCAGTCAGCCCATCTGACAATCATTTCTTTTTCGTTTTCTTCACATTTTTCATGCAACCATTTCGCCTTAGCTTCCCTGAATGTGAGAGACTTAAAATCAGGATTGGTAGTCACGAAGTAGATGAAGTGAGTCATTCTGATACCTAGATAGCAAGATAACCCATGACAGACAGAGCAAGGAGGACATCAAAATCAGGATCCTTTATTGTATGATTATATGATAGTGGAACAAACACTGGTAGCAGTTACTTCTGTAAAATATCTGGGAGTATGCGTGCGGAACGATTTGAAGTGGAATGATCATATAAAATTAATTGTTGGTAAGGCGGGTGCCAGGTTGAGATTCATTGGGAGAGTCCTTAGAAAATGTAGTCCATCAACAAAGGAGGTGGCTTACAAAACACTCGTTCGACCTATACTTGAGTATTGCTCATCAGTGTGGGATCCGTACCAGGTCGGATTGACAGAGGAGATAGAGAAGATCCAAAGAAGAGGTGCGCGTTTCGTCACAGGATTATTTGGTAAGCGTGATAGCGTTACGGAGATGTTTAGCAAACTCGAGTGGCAGACTCTGCAAGAGAGGTGCTCTGCATCACAGTGTAGCTTGCTGTCCAGGTATCGAATATATTGCTTCCCCCTACTTATACCTCCCGAGGAGATCACGAATGTAAAATTAGAGAGATTCGAGAGCGCTCGGATGCTTTCCGGCAGTCCTCCTTCCCGCGAACCATACGCAACTGGAATAGGAAAGGGAGGTAAGACAGTGGCACACCGTTGGGTGGCTTGCGGAGTATAAATGTAGATGTAGATGTAGACTTCCTAATTATGTCATTCCTAAGCGACTTGTATTTCTATATCCCTGAATTTCCCTGAACATTTTTGTATTTCTTTCTTTCGTCGATCAGCTGGAGTAATTCTTCTGTTACCCATGGTTTACTCGCAGTTACCTTCTTTATACCTCTGTACTTTTTTCCACCTTTTGTGATTGCCCTTTTTGAAGATGTCCATTCCTCTTCAACCGATCTGCCAACTACAGTCTTAGAGAACTTCAAGAGTATCTCTTCATTCCTTAGTACTTCCACACCCCATTTCTTTGTGGATTTATTCTTCCTGACTAGTTTCTTAAATTTCAGCCTACTCTTCATCACTACTAAATTACAATCTGAGTCTATACCCGCTACTGGGTGCGCCTTACAATCCAGTACCTGCTTTCGGAATCTCTGCCTGACTATTGTGTAATCTAACTGAAGACTTCCCGTATCTCCCATCCTCTTCCAAGTATACCTCCTCCTCTTGTATTCTTCAACTGAGTATTCGCTGTTACTAGCTGAAATTTATTGCAGAACTCAGTCAGTTTTTCTTCACTGTCATTCCTAGTACCAAGTCCATAGTTTCCCGTAACTCTTTTTTCTACTTCTTCCCCTACAACCGCATTCCAGTCACCCATTTTTATTTGCCTTTACGTTCTGAATTACCCGTCCAGTACCCTCATAAACTTTCTCTGTCTCTTCATATTCTGCTTGGGATGTCGGCATGTATATCTGAACTATCGTTGTTGGTGTTTGTTTGCTGTCTATTCTGATGAGAACAGCCCTATCACTGAACTGTTCACAGTAACACACTCTTTACCTTTCCATCCAAAAGGAATCCTACTCCCATTACACACTTTTATACTGTTGTTGATATCACCTTATACTCATCTGGCCAGAAATTTTTGTCCGCTTTCCAACTCAGCGACCCATACTAAATCTAAACTGAGCCTATGCATTTCCCTTTTCAAAATTTCTGGTTTCCCTACCACGTTATTACTATGATTTCTAAATCATACCTAGAAACTCCTTTCTTTCTCAAATTTTAAACGATCTTGTGGGATGAACAAGATTTTGATAAATGTTAGTGTCTGTTTCGATATGTAACCCCTTTCTCGAATTTCACATACATAGTTTAACTCTGATGTTTCGTAGATATCATTTCATGGTCTACTTGGAACCCTGCAAAAAGTTTATTTGGTGTCTTCCAGATTTTATACTTGCGGGGCAATGTCTTGAAGTTTGCAGTCTTCAGTTTCAGCTAGAACGATTTTCGCAGTTCTGGAGGTCTTTTGCCATTTGTATCTGTTCTTTTACGTACTGAAAAGTCACTAACAATTTTGTGAAAACGTTTCTCTTTCCCAGTTAGAGTATTAAAGTTCCGACTAGAATTTAAATATTGCTTTTAGAAATTTTTTGGGTTTCCGGTTCTACCAGTTTCCATAACTCCTTTAGACTCACTTTGTTTGAATTCTTTTTACTACCAGCATTGAGTGGAGCGTAGCCACTACTAATGCACATCTTACTACTGGCAAAGAAATCTTTTCAGCGGGAGAAGTAAATTCCTCCATGGAGTAACTGGTTCTCTTGTTCACATCTACGGCTGTCCCCAGATGAGGCATTTTTTTTCTTTATACATTTGCCGGGTTTGGCTTTATGAATCTCGTAATTCTCTAACTCAATTACGTGTTCATCTTTTAATCTTGTTGCCTGTAGAGCCATAATTACTACGTCCTATTCATTAATGATTTTAGTGAGCTATTTCAATTCACCTACTTGTAAACGGATGCTAATGTTTAATCTTTCAAAGAAATATTTACTTTTCGATAGTATTTTTCAAAAAGTTCTGACTGGTCCGCATCCTTGCATTTTGATCTGGACTGTTCAGAATCGATGACCCAACTGCTGTGTGCAGTGATGGATTCACATTTCAGTTTAGCGCCTGGAGTAGTTTCTGTATATTCCTTTTCACGTTTGTAGTTGCTGAAAGTATTTGGAGAACGCATTTCAGAAGTTAAAACTGAGGATGCGAGTGCCAGAATTCATCAGAGCAGCCGCTCCTAACAAGGAGTTCAGACACTGCCAAGGATGCATGAACATATGGTTTTAATTTCTGTTTGTAATACGCACTCTTCCGCCCTCTCCTCCGTTGAGACTTTTCACTTCATGGGCCATCGAAGCCACTGATCTTCTGCGTTTGTATCCGTAGACAGAGGCCCCAAAATAGTGCTGTCGAGATGAACCACGGTTCCGAACATTTAAGAAAGGCCGGGAGAAGAATAATGGAAATTACCTCAGCTATTTTGATCACGTCGTCACCAGTTTTCGCTGGCTGATGTTAAATCTTTTGTTAGCTGATGAGTGGCAAAATAATCTTTCATTTCTATCTGCTTCACAAATGGAGATAGGTCACTGAAGCGTAAATAATTTCTTGTTTTCTTTTCCTTTTCATTTGTTCTAAAGCATGTTTATGAGCCGTGTAAAACAGATCACCCGCTATTTTCACAAATGACCTCTTTCTTCTCTTTTCTTTCTATTCAGTTCTAATCAAATGTTTCTGTCTATATAAATTATTATCGCCGTTGTCAGTTCTTCGAGTACGTAGGACTGTTTTTACCAAAAATGGATAGTTGTTGAATCCGTAATGTTGTGTTTTCCTCTTTTGTAAGCTTTATATCTCTTACCCTGTAGAAGAAAACGTTTAAAACGTGTGTTTTGTGGGCAGTTTGATCCATTGATTTGCTTTTAAACTTAGTCTAGATGAGGGGTGTAAAATATTCTCTCGAGTTTTGCAATGAACAACTGCAGGAAGCTAACGCTGTTTTATAAGTCTAGATAGAAGATATGTGTATAAATTATCTGAAACAATAATCGAAAAACATCCATCTAAAACAACTTGATCTTTAGTTACAAAGTAAGTAAACCAAGAATATCAAAATACAGATGTTATGAATAACAGATACAATTAGCTATAGTAATATTGAGAATAGTCATATTAACACTAACAATAGCAAAAGAGTAAAGTTTATCTACTAATATTAATAAAACATTTGTACATAATTTGCAAGGAAAAAATTCTTACTAACTTGGCAATAGTACTCGAAAATCGAAACAACTGGAAATAAAGATCATATTCAATCAATTTAACGAAAACCCATATAAAATTCTATTACAGGTGCGTACAAACGATTGTAAAAGAAATAACTAAAAAAATGACTTTCGACATGAAAATTTTGGGATTTTACTGCCTTTGGGGATCGTTTTGCTAAAATTCTCCAAGTAGTTTAAACCAATAGTGCGAACACACAAAGTTTTATCATGCAATAACTACAGGTTAAGTTCTACTGTTACATGACTGCTATATTATGACTTTAGAGATTAGTCATGTTGAATGAATATTTAACAAATTTATTTTTATTATTCAATAGTTTTGATGAAAATGTGATTTTCATCCGAGCAAACAACATCAAACATCAGCTCTCAGAAGAACAATGCGACGGATATACGGCATAAAATAATACAGCTGCAGGGCACCCTTTAAATAAATATCCTGCCTGCCAAGTAGAGTGAAGTATCCAGAAGACTTGGTCGGATGTCAATGGAATTTCGTGCAAGTAACCTACACATCATCAGCGAGTATGTAGATGATTGAAGTTGCAGTTGTCCGAGATAGATAGAGCGGCCAAGAGAGCGCAATAGCGTTATTCGTTTACTGTTGTTACCAAACTCGGTGGAGTATACAGGGGAATCACGTCGGTCGCTCTTCTCCGGATTTAACGCCTGCATACTTTTTTCTGTGGGGAAAGCTGAGAAACGCTGTCCACACGGATACACCACCTACACCCGATAATATACAACGACTTATTGCTGCAGCTTGTTCCTACGCCTCCGCTGAAACGCAGCACGTGTGCAGCAGTCGTTCCATACTAGAGTGAAAGCCTGTTTTGTCGTTGCTAGTGGTCATTTTGAACACAACCTGTAATGGTCACTTGTCTCGTTACTGGTCAGAATCTACATAACTAATCTACGCACTTGTGTTGTTCTTCAGTGTCCGCTACCACAGGGATTGCGCAGCGTCGCTGTGGGAACTTTTCAAAGTACGATATCTCGTAAACAACTTGGATTAGAATCCTGCGACAAACACCACTGGCATTGTGATGTACCCTATTTTTAGTTTGTCACGTCAATAGCCATTGTTCCATTTAATAAAGTGTATGTCTGCACAAAAATACACTTTCTGAGTTGTATTACATTCTTTTGAATGGCTAACAATACGAGGCCCTCACTACCAATACATTCCGTGAAGCCGCACACCAGTAGCAATTTCCATTTCCGCAATATTTGTGATGCAAGTCTTAGGTGATTCACCCTGTATAAGGGACGTAAACAGCGTCAAATCTTGAATGACCACTATGATGCTCTTGTGCGACAGCGTTATCAACACCTGAGAGAGATTGAAAGGGAGTTCATTGTAAGTCACCATTTAGCTAAATGGTCGTAGACCGCAATATTCACTTCTGTGGAGCATTCAGTGTCCCTGTTTGGGATGACATGGGAAAGTGATCGCAGACGTACTCGTCATCAAGGTTTCGGTTGACCTCGTCTGACCACCGTAAGGGAAGGTCGCCAGCTTATGCGCCAAGCCCATTGTAACCCCTTCACATCTGTGCCTTCAGTCCGAGAACTAGTAGTGGATTTTCCCCAACATTCAATGTCACGTCGCACCATTGATCGGTGACAAGTCAGGCGTACTAGCGAATTACGTAGGACCGATTTAAGCCCCAAGCACCACAAGCCGCCGCTTGGGGCACTAAGGTGTATGGGGCCCCAGAGGCGCCAAAACGTAAAGCTTTATTTGAAGGACGTATCGCAGTGAGTAGCTGCCACTTGGCACTCCAAGCTCACAGGGGAGCCAGAGGGGCCTTATAACAGTATTTGTATGCAAAGCGTACCACTGTTAGTAGCGGAAACTGACACGGGTGAAAGTGTGCAAGGGAAATGCGGAGGAGGGGGAGGGGAAGGGGGAACGCTGAACAAGTCGCTAGTGTGTTATTGAACTATCCTTGGAATTACCGTCCCAGGCGTAGAGTCCGATTAACACCAGAACACAAATGGAAACATTTGCAATGTAGCCGTTCTCAGGAAGCATGGAACGCCGATCAATGGTGTATTACGTACAGCGCCCCCCATGAACCATGGACCTTGCCGTTGGTGGGGAGGCTTGCGTGCCTCAGCGATACAGATGGCTGTACCGTAGGTGCAGACACAAAGGAGGGGTATCTGTTGAGAGACCAGACAAACATAGTTCCTGAAGAGGGGCAGCAGCCTTCTCAGTAGTCTGGATGATTGACCGATCTGACCTTGTAACACCAACCAAAACGGCCTTGCTGTGCTGGTACTGCGAACGGCTGAAAGCAAGGGGAAACTACAGCCGTAATTTTTCCCGAGGGCATGCAGCTTTACCATATGATTAAATAATGATGGCGTCCTCTTGGGTAAAGTATTCCGGAGGTAAAATAGTCCCCCATTCGGATCTCCGGGCGGGGATTACTCAAGAGGCCGTCGTTATAAGGAGAAAGAAAACTGGCGTTCTACGGATCGGAGCGTGGAATGTCAGATCCCTTAATCGGGCAGATAGGTTAGAAAATTTAGAAGGGGAAATGGATAGGTTAAAGTTAGATTACTGGGAATTAGTGAAGTTCGGTGGCAGGAGGAACAAGACTTCTGGTCGGGTGAATACAGGATTACAAATACAAAATGAAATAGGGGTAATGCAGGAGTACGTTTAATAATGAATAAAAAAATAGGATTGCGGGTAAGCTACTAAAAACAGCATAGTGAACGCATTATTGTGGCCAAGACAGACACGAAGCCCAAGCCTACTACTATCGTACAAGTTTATATGCCAACTAGCTCTGCAGATGATGAAGAAATTGATGAAATGTATGATGAGATAAAAGAAATTATTCAGGTAGTGAAGGGAGACGAAAATTTAATAGTCATCGGTGACTGGAAATCGAGAGTAGGAAAAGGAATAGAAGGAAACATAGTAGGTGAATATGGATAGGGGGTAAGAAACGAAAGAGGAAGCCGTATGGTAGAATTTTGCACAGAGCATAACTTAATCATAGCTAACACTTGGTTCAAGAATCATAAAAGAAGGTTGTACACATGGAAGAATCCTGGAGATACTAGAAGTTATCAGACAGATTATATAATGTTAAGACAGAGATTTAGGAACCAGGTTTTAAATTGTAAGACTTTTCCAGGGGCAATTGTGGACTCTGACCACAATCTATTCGTTATGAACTGTAGATTAAAACTGAAGAAACTGCCGAAAGGTGGGAATTTAAGGAGATGGGACCTCGCTAAACTGACTAAACCAGAGGTTGTACAGAGTTTCAAAGACAGCATAAGGGAACAATTGTCGGGAATGGGGGAAGAAATACAGTAGAAGAAGAATGGGTAGCTCTGAGAGATGAAATAATGAAGGCAGCAGAGGATCAAGTAGGTTAAAAGACGAGAGCTAGTAGAAATCCTTGGGTAACGGAAGAAATATTGAATTCATGAAAGCAGAAAATATGAAAATGCAGTAAATGAAGCCGGCAGAAAAGAATACAAACGTCTCTAAAATGAGATCGACAGGAAGTGCAAAATGGCTAAGCAGGGATGGCTAGAGGCCAAATGTAAGGCTGTGGAGGCTTATCTCACAAGGGGTAAGATAGATACTGCCTACATAAAAATTAAAGAGCCCTTTGGAGAAAAGAGAACCACTTGTATGAATATCAAGAGCTCAGAAGGAAACCCAGTTCTAAGCAAAGAAGGGAAAGCGGAAAGGTGGAAGGAGTATATAGAGGGTCTATACAAGGGCGATGTACTTGAGGACAATGTTATGGAAATGGAAGAGGATGTAGAGGAAGATGAAACGGAAGATACGATACTGCGTGAAGAGTTTGACAGGGCACTGAATGACCTGAGTCGAAACAAGACCTCGGGAGTGGACAACATTCCATTAGAACTACTGACGGCCTTGGGAGAGCCAGTCCTGACAAAACTCTACCATCTGGTAAGCTAGATGTATGAGACAGGCGAAATACCCTCAGACTTCAAGAAGAATATAATAATTCCAATCCCAAAGAAAGCAGGTGTTGACAGATGTGAAAATTACCGAACTATCAGTTTAATAAGACACGGCTGCAAAATGCTAACGCGAATTCTTTACAGACGAATGAAAAATCTAGTAGAAGCCGACCTCGGGGAAGATCAGTTTGGATTCCGTAGAAATTTTGGAACACGTGAGGCAATACTGACCCTACGACTTATCTTAGAAAATAGATAAAGGAGAGGCAAACCTACGTTTCTAGCATTTGTAGACTTAGAGAAAGCTTTTGACGATGTTGACTGGAATAATCTCTTTCAAATTCTAAAGGTGGCAAGGGTAAAATACAGGGCGCGAAAGGCTATTTACAATTTGTACAGAAACCAGATGGCTGTTATAAGAGTCGAGGGGCATGAAAGGGGAGCAGCTGTTGGGAATGGAGTGAGATCGGGGTGTAGCCTCTCCCCGCTGTTATTCAATCTGTTTACTGAGCAAGCAGTAAAGGAAACAAAAGAAAAATTCGGAATAGGTATTAAAATCCATGGAGAAGAAATAAAAACTTTGAGGTTCGCCGATGACATTGTAATTCTGTCAGAGACAGCAAAGGACTTGGAAGAGCAGTTGAACGGAATGGACATTGTCTTGAAAGGAGGATATAAGGTGAACATCAACAAAAGCAAAACGAGGATAATGGAATGTAGTCGAATTAAGTCGGGTGATGCTGAGGGAATTAGATTAGGAAATGAGACACTTAAAGTAGTAGATGAGTTTTGCTGCTTGGGGAGTAAAATAACTGATGATGGTCGAAGTAGAGAGGATATAAAATGTAGACTGGCAATGGCAAGGAAAGCGTTTCAAAAGAAGAGAAATTTGTTAACATCGAGTATATATTTAAGCGTCAGAAAGTCGTTTCTGAAAGTATTTGTATGGAGTGTAGCCATGTATGGAAGTGAAACGTGGACGATAAACAGTTTAGACAAGAAGAGAATAGGAGCTTTCGAAAGGTGGTGCTACAGAAGAATGCTGAAGATTAGATGGGTAGATCACATAATTAATGAGGCGGTACTGAATGGAATTGGGGAGAAGAGGAGCTTGTGGCACAACTTGACAAGAAGAAGGGACCGGTTGGTAGGACATGTTCTGAGGCATCGAGGGATCAGAAATTTTGCGTGGAGGGTAAAAGTCTTAGAGGGAGACCAAGAGATGAATACACTAAGCAGATTCAGAAGGGTGTAGGTTGCAGTAAGTACTGGGAGATGAAGAAGCTTGCACAAGATAGAGTAGCATGGAGAGCTGCATCAAACCAGTCTCAGGACTGAAGACCACAACAACAACATGTTCAGCGACTAATTTGTTCTGCACTAACCAAAGAAACCATCGTTGGCGAGTATCGCTGCGACCTGGAGAGAGGTTCCAATCCTACAATGTTTTTAAGAGACGCAGATTTGACAATCCTGTCGTCATGGTGAGAAAATCTATCGGGTATCACTTCAAGAAATGGGCGGTAGTGATTGAGGGAATTCTTGACGACGCAAAGGTACGTCTGGGAAATCCTGCTTCCTTATGTGTTATGTCCCATGCGAGAGTATCGTGGCGCCGTTTTCGACAGAACAGTGCTCCTCCACACATGCCACGTGTCTCTATGGACTCTCTGCGTGACGTTCAGGTACTCCCTGGCTAGAAAAGTCACTAGACCTGGCTCCCGTAGAACATGTGTGGGACCAGCTCGAACATCAGTTCCGTCACAGTGCCAGTATCCTTGATATCTCCGATCAATCACAAATACTGTCAGCTGCCTTCCCTCAGGAGGATATACAACAGCTTTATGACATCCTTTCAGTCAATGCTCGCCCGCAGTCGATGTTTGTAACTGCTCTGTGTTTTAATTCACAATGGCTGCTAGACCAAATGTATAACATGTGCGAAAGAACAGACACTGCATACATATAAATTATAATACAATGATGTCCATTAACGAAATTTTACTTATTAACGATATTTCATGTATTCTGCCAACACAGTATAGTAGCAAGAACACATGGTTAAATTTGTAGTTGACTTCGGGCACGCAGCATACGAAATTAGTACACAGAGTTGCCAACAGCGGCAGAAACAGTGACTCAAAACTGGCTGAGCATCGAGTAGAACTCAACTTGCACCCTAGGAACGGGTGTGCCTCTCCATGCTGCTTCAGCTTTGTGCCACCGTTTATCAAGTGTAGCGGCAAAGGACTGATGGTGAGCCAATCTCTAGTTAATCCACGATCACACGTTCTCAGTGTTTGAGAGATCTGGAAAGCGTACTGGACCGAGCGACGGTCGAATAAACCAAGGTGAGTCAGAGCAGCGGGGGCAACGTCTGGTCTAGCGTTATCTTGTTGAAAGATAACATCGCAGAGTCCCTAAAGATTGAGCATATAAACCTCAACGCGTTAGAAATGCATCGTAGCGCTGTCTGTGTGTAAAAGGCACGTGATATATCTGATTTTAACAGAGGACAGATTGTGATGGCCTAGAGGCTCGGGACGAGCATTTCGAAAACTGCACGGCGTTTGAAGAGTGCTCTGGTGAGTGCCTTCAACACGACGTGAAACCAATGGGAAACGATGTCCAGATGCCGTGGGGTTTAGTTGGCTACCCCTAATTACAGATATTGGACGTCGTAGGCTGGTCAGATTTGTAAAACAGCACAGGCGGCGAACTATGGTGGAACTGACATCAGACTTTAATGCTGAGCAGAGTACAAGTGTGTCTGAGCACACAGTGCACCGAACACTCCTAACGATGGGCCTCCGCAGCCGACGACCCATGCATGTGCCAATGTTAACACTGGCAATGTTAACACCACGACAATGGCAGCTACAACTAAAATGGGCACTGACCAGAGACACTGGACGTTGATTCAGTGGCAGATACCTTCTTCATCATGCCGATGGTAAGGAGTGAATCCTTCGAGGGGAACAGCTCCTTGACACCTGTAGTGCGGGATGGAGAAAAAATGGGGCAGCGGCCCCATTAAGCTCTGGGGAACATCCACGTGGTCATCCATGGGTACAGTGGAACTCGTGTAAGTCACCATGATGGTCACGTACACCCCTTCATGACGATCATGTTTACGGATGGTAGTGTCATTTTTCAGGAAAATAATGCGTCTTGTCACACTATCAGGAGAGAATGGTTCGAGAAACGCAGTGGCGAGTTGCAATTGATCTGCTGGCGCCCCTTCTCGCCACTTCTGAAGCCCATCGAACACATCTGCGACGTGACAGAACTTGGCGTGAGGGCTCACCGCTCCCCTTCCCGGAATTTACGGGAATGAGGTAACTTGTGTGTGCAGATGTGGTGCAAACTCCCTCCAGCAACCTAACAAGGGCTCATTTCATCCATGCCACAACGCGTCACCGCTGGTATCCGTGCCAAAAGAAGACCTACAGGCTAGTAGGTAGCTGGTCATAATGTTCTGGTTGATCAGCGTACATCATAACCCTCTCAAACATCTAGTGGCAGCACTATTTTGTCCTTCTGTAGTTAGAGCTACAATATAATGAAAAGGATAGAGTGCTACTCACAACGTAGAGAAGGTTCAAATGGCTTTGGGCACTATGCGACTTAACTTCTGAGGTCATCAGTCGCCTAGAACTTAGAACTAATTAAACCTAACTAACCTAAGGACATCACACACATCCATGCCCGAGGCAGGATTCGAACCTGCGACCGTAGCGGTCGCTCGGTTCCAGACTGTAGCGCCCAGAACCGCACGGCCACTCCGGCCGGCTCGTAGAGAAGGTGTTGAGTGGCAGACAGGCACAGCAGCCGGAGATAGTGATCGTGTGTGTGAGAGTTGTGCTTCTGTGAATGTGTGTGTGTTTCCTATTTCCGAAGAAGGAATTTCTGCTGAAATCTTAACTGTTTAACAGTCTTTACATTGCGACTACCTGGGACTCAGTGCCTCTTCTATGAGGTGAGCAGCAATCTGTTCTTTGCTTTTGTTGTTATTTCCTTCTGTACTTCCCATTGTTTGATCTTGTATCAGTAGCTACCTATTTAGTACTACTCATATGCATGTGTCTGTATTGGTTGCTGTTCTTAATGGTTGAACCAACGTTATTACTTTCGGCTCAGTCTCCATCATGCATTGAAAGCGATTGCACCGGGAAGTATTTTGTATTTGGATACATTAATTGATTATGTGATATACTGCTATATCTATATGATTACTTTGCACTTCACACTTCAGTGTTTTGCAGAAGGTTCAGACTACCATTTTCAGACCATTTCACGACCGTTATACTCTTTAATAGTATCTGGGAAAAATGAAGGCTAAATCTTTTCGCGCAAGCTTTGATTTATTTTATTGCCACGATCGTTTTTTCCTATGTAGGTGGAAGTAAAAAACAAATTTCGAATTTGAAGGATAAAGTTTGAAAATTCATTAGTAGATCTCTATGCTAAGAGAAACGCCTTCCTTTTAATGATTACCATCCCAAATCGCTATCGTATCCACAAAAGTCTCTCCCTTGTTTCTCGATGATACAAAACGCGCTGCCTTCTTTGACGTTTTCAGTGTCCTCTATCAGTCCTGTCCGGTAATGATGCCACATCGCGCAGCAATAGTCAAGAAGAGGACACACAGTAGCAGTGCAAGAGTTCTGTTGCAGCCACGGTGTTCTGCCAAAAAACGCCGTTTTCGGTTCGCCTTTTCCACAAATAATTTTTTTACAAACTACGTTGTTAATAATTGTAATCCCTAGGAACTTAATTCAATCGACATACTCTCAGATTTGTGTGTTTTACCGTGTAACCGAAATTTAAAGAATTCTTTGTGGTACTGATGTGGAGGATCTCACACTTTTTATTGCTTAGGGCTAACTGTCACTTTTCAGGCCATACGGATCCTTATCTAAAACATTTTGCAATTCGATTTGATCTCCTGATGACTTTACTGTACGGAGTTCCTATGGCTTCTATGTACATCCTAGCATAGTAATGACTGGATCCTGATAAAACCAAATTGCCGGAGAAACGAATTTGGTGGTTCGCTGGAGCAAGTTCATGGTCTTCTACTGCCAATTTATCGGTGTTCCCAAGACAACAATTGCTCTGGTGTTCCTTAAGGCGGATGTTAACGCTAGCTAGGACGTGTGGCTCTCACTCCTTTGCTGACTTTAGCCCAGCACATAGATTGGTTGGTTTGTCGGTATTGAAGGGACCAGACTACAAAGGCCATCGGTCCCCAGCACATAGAGTATGTTTACCTATGGAGTGAGCATAGCCTACTGCGAATGTTATCAATAACAAACCGCGCTAGTCACGTTATTCTAGGATAATGCTGCTTGTCCACAATTTGCGGTAATAGTGAAGTGTCCGAGCGGTTCTGGGCGCTTCGGTCCGGGGCCGCGCTGCTGTTGCGGTCGCGGATTCGAGTCCCGCCTCGGGCGTGGATGTGTGTGGTGTCCTTGGGTTGGTTGGGTTTCAGCGGTTGTACGTCTAGGCAGCTGGTGATTTCGGGTGTTGGGTCCCATGGTGCTTAGAGCCCTTTGAACCATAATTACACGTATTCGGTTTGTTTTACGTAAGTTCCTGTAGGTATGAGTTTTAGTTACAGCTATCCCGCTGTACTGTCGTTCTTACGGATGTAAAGAGAAGCAAGAGAAAGGAGGACCAGTTACTTTTAATAGGCGTGTACAACAAACGTATAACTGTAAATGACATATTGATATGAGGCTCTTTATATGTTGAAAAACAAATCGAGTCAGTATTATAAAGTCTTGTATTATAAAGATGATTTCTGGGATTTGATGCCATGTGTTTACGAGATAAGTGCGAGATAAATTTGCAGATGTGCTTGCGTAAACTGCCAGGCAGTGTATACATGTTGGTGCTACGTTTATATGTAGATAAAATTTATACATGGCAGTTTGATTAATGTTTTCCAATTTATGCAGGTTCTCAAATTCTTGTGTGTATTTAAGTATTTCTGCATGAGACAGTTTCTTTTACAGTGTCTTTGTGACGTAATTAATTAGAACAGATTCGACCTTATGAATCCGTGCAGGGAATGTCAATTGAATCTCAATGTAGACAAATGTAATGTGCTGCGAAGACAATGAAAGAAAGATCCTTTATCATTTAGCTACAATATAGCAGGTCAGCAACTGGAAGCAGTTAATTCCATAAACTATCTGGGAGTACGCATTGGGAGTGATTTAAAATGGAATAATCATATAAAGTTGATCGTCGGTAAAGCAGATGCCAGAATCCTAAGGAAATGCAATCCGAAATCAAAGGAAGTAGGTTACAGTACACTTGTTCGTCCACGGCTTGAATATTGCTCACCAGTATCGGATCCGTACCAGATAGGGTTGATAGAAGAGATAGAGAAGATCCAACTGTGAGCAGCGCGCTTCGTCACAGGATCATTTAGTAATCGCGAAAGCGTTATGGAGATGATAGATAAACTCCAGTGGAAGACTCTGCAGGAGAGACGCTCAGTGGCTCGGTACGGGCTTTTGTTGAAGTTTCGAGAACATACCTCCACCGAGGAGTCAAGCGGTATATTGCTCCCTCCTACGTATATCTCGCGAAGATACCATGAGGGTAAAGTCAAAGAGATTAGATCCGACACAGAGGCATACCGACAATCTTTCTTTCCACGAACAATACGAGACTGGAATAGAAGGAAGAACCGATAGAGGTACTCAAAATACCCTCTGCCACACACCGTCAGGTGGCTTTCGGAGTATGGATATAGATGTAGATAGATAGAACAGGCCGAATCATCTGCAAACAATCTGAGATGGCGGCACAGAACCTATAACACTTCCTTGTGGGAACGTTGCATTACACTTCGGTTTCGCTAGGTGAATTCCTGTCAATTACTGATACGCGAATCCAGACGCACGACTGAGACCGTGCTCCATAGGCACACAATTCGAAGCAGCTTGTAAGGAACTGTGTGGAAAGCCTGAAAATCTTGAAGCATGTAAGCACGCTGAGACCCTCTGTCGATAGCGCTCATTACTTATCAAATCACTTCGCAGAGATTGGGCTAATGGATTCAAATAATAAGAAGAAGTAGGTATTCGTTCGCCGAGAATTATGAATTGCTCTTGTACCAACGAAGCAGCTTCTTCTAGGTTCGACAGCCTTCCATCGATAGACATTAAAGGCGAAAGCCTGGTTGTGAGAAAGACAAATATTTGACTGAAAGCCATTGAAAGTATTATAAGGTAATGAAATTCATCTGAGAAGGAAGGCGCTGATAAATCTCTAGTACGGTCACCTGTTGAAAATTATTCGTCAGTCTTGTAGCATTACCATTATAGATTATCTAGAGAAAGGGGATAAACTGAAAGGACGGCACCCTGATGAGACTTTGAGTGATAGTAGGAGCCATGATGCGAAAGAAGTACTCAAATTTTTAGAGCTGGAAAGACTTCAGGGAAGTCAAAAAATGGCTCTGAGCACTATGGGACTTAACATTTGAGGTCATCAGTCCCCTAGAACTTAAACCTAACTAACCTAAGGACATCACCCACATCCATGCCCGATGCAGGATTCGAACTGCGACCGTAGCGGTCGCGCGGTTCCAGACTGAAGCCCCTAAAACCGCTCGGCCACACCGCCCGGGTCAGGGGAGTCATTTTTCGTCCTTAAAGGCTTGTTAACGTTGCAACAGCATATGCTTAAGACGGATCACGAAATGTATCATCTCCTTCCGCGTGCAACTCACATAATGACTATAACAGTAAAGTTAGAAAAATTTGGGGTTAACGAATGTCGTGCATCATGTGCAAACAACTGGGTATAAAATAATACAGTATGCATCCTCTACCGCAAACTGTATATTGGGCATTCGGAATGCAGATGTCAGTATAAATATAGACAAAAAAATAATGAAAACTACGGTGAGTAGAAATTTATTTGTTCTTTGTGTTATAAATGTAGATATGGGGTGTACAGTTGTTTTCGTACAATGTTATACATTCTGCGATGTTGTCTCATCCCGCTGTCACAGCCACAGCATGAGCAACAGTATTATTCGAATACAATCTCTTGCTTCTACGTGATGGCTACGTTGGCACTCGCGTGCACGCAACAAGGTTGTCGTGACTTAAACAGCAGAATACGTAACTCGTAATCTGAGCAGTATCTATATGTATTCTATGTAAAGAGTGTTCCAGGTACGTCTTGAAAACACGACAAAACTCGTATCCGGAAAGATACACCAAAGTACGAACTCATATTTTGTATATATCTATAATCTTAACCTTCAATCTTCAGTCTTCAATCGATATATCGGTATCATTCTGGCCTACAACATTTGTTTGAACGGCTTTAACAGTTTCACTACGTAGATGTATATTTCAGAGACAGCACATATAATTTTTTGTGCATTTCACACACATGTGTGCTTGAAGCGGTAAAAGTACCAACATTACTTCTTTCTACAGCTGAAGATATTCAACCTTTAAGCTGCACCAGAATTTCGCTAAAGGCATTAATTTAAATTTATTTTCTACTATGAATCAGCTGTCAGTAAATGTTTTATAGTCTGTGCTTACATGGTCGAAGATCATATACTGACAATAAATAGGTTTCTAATCCGCAATTCATTTTGATACTTGATCTGCTTTGCGTTTGGAGAATACTGATTAAAAACTTAATTCAGACGTTTCAAGTGCTGAATAACTTCTTCAACAAATGTATCTCCCATTTTAACCTCTTTTTTTCTAGAAACCCTTTTATTATTGGAAAGCAATGAAACTCAGTGGAGTGCATACAAATAGTCAAAATGCTATATTTTTCTTGATAGTAAAAGTTTTTTCGTTAACAATAGTTACATTTACTTGTTTGCCTCGAAAGGTTTATTAAGTTCATTGGCCTTTGTAAAAGGGTCGCAGCAAATTTCTGTAAAGGACCTCTCAATACGAAATTTTGTTCCAAAAAAAAACTAGCCTTCTCATCCGTGAGCTCTAAAATACTGGTTATCATCTTTACATCATCATCTGACCTCCATATGTAAAACAGTAGGTCTATGTACAGTTCCCATGTTCTCACATGGTATTCTGTGCAGTCGTTCCGTCACTGTTGACATCATCGTCTGCAAGGCTGTCACCTGTTCTCTGATAAATGCAGTCATTTCACTGTAGTTGACGCAGTTGTAGGCATGGTATTTGGAAGCAATGCAACGGATTAAAATTCAACATGCAAACCGCGTCTTCAGAACAGATTCCATGAAATTTGTACGTTAACTGGAGGGTGTTAAAATGCTGGTCCCAATTTCATGCATTTTCTACTACAGCAGATGAACAAATTAAATATATTTGTGAAATCAATCTGCCTTCATGATCATTTATTTTTCTGTAGTTATATAAAAGAAAGCAACATAATCTTTCATTTATCGTGATGAAAAGTAAACAAACTGGTTTCTTTTCAAGCTATTAGTCGAATAAAACTCAATTTGTTTGTGTTTCATACATAGAAACAGCAGTAATTCCGTTGCTGTGTTTCGTATAACTATCAAAAAATTACTGAGTGGATGAAAAGGAAACCAACAGCATTTTATTCCACTAATAGTGGAAAAAATTCAGTTTGTTTGCTTTTCAGTCTTAAATATTAAATTATGCACCAAGAAATGACAGAGGAATCTATTAGTGTGCATCTTTGACTCTTAATTTATCAGGGAGAAGTTTCTCATGGGATAGGCGATTTTTCAAAAATTTGTGTGCTGATACAATACACAATGATGACTTAACAAAACGGATAATTCTGTCGAAATTTGGTACCAGACGTTATAGCCCATATAATGGCACCATACAAATTTGGTTTTCACTACAGAAGTTACGAAGTATTTACTAAGAAATTTACACTCTGGGAGCTAGGTTTACATCAAGTTTTACTCGAAAGTAGCGGAGATCAGCTAAAGATAATACAATTCAAGGTCGTACCCTAATTACAACCCCACTCCTGTGACATCACACCCCCAATAACACCCCCACTCCTGTCCTCACTTGTCCCCCAACTAGCAATCCAAAATGATGAACCCAGCCCTCTTCCCCTAAGTTGAAATGTGGTTGAAACCAGGAGCTTGTGAGTCCCATCGTGTTTCATTTTATTAAATTTCATCTGTTTTCCGCGAATTTGATCACAATGTTTTAACAGTGCTATTCTGGTGCAGGTAGTCCCCATCACCACCACTGTCCCTGCCTCTCCTCGTGGCTGTGCTGCTGCCCTCTGTACCATAAACACCACCACAATGATAGGAAGGATTTGTCTGTGAGTATCAGTGTGCACATATAACTGGTTCATTTCAGACTCCTGTTTATCACTACATAAAAATTGATATATAATGCGATTAAGCATGTTAATATCAGTTAGAAGCTAATAGAGATGGCAAGGTGATCACACAAATTGAAAATTATCAATGGTGTAGTATGACACAGTTCATCAAAATGGAAGGGGACTGTCTGAACAGCAACTCCAGTTTTTAGCAATCTAAGTTATATAACAGATTTCGTGGGCATCGATTATGACTTTTTTCATACAGCAATTAATATCTTTGACAATGAAGCATCCATCATCGACATATATAAGGGTGTGACACTAAGGACAACATCAGTAAATTCTGCAAACTGTGTATATTTAAAACAGTCAAATAGACTTCTATGATGTGTGCTGATTGCATCCTACTGCTCATATGGGTTTCAATCTCATACAAGCAGAGTTTACTGCACACAAACTAATATTTAGACCTATTGCAGGATTTGTAGAAAATATTGTAAGTAGCCTGTTTAGGTTTTTATGTTGGTAACGCCACGTAGCGCTCTGTCTGAAAATCACTGACTGTGCTGTTTGCAGTCTGTGGCTGGTTTGCATTGTTGGAATATTTACTATTGTAGAGTTGGGCAGTTGGAAGTGAACAGCGTGTAGCGTTGCGCAGTTGGAGGTGAACCGCCAGCAGTCGTGGATGTGGGGAGAGAGATGGCAGAATTTTGAGAGAGGACGATCTGGACGTGTCTCCATCAGAAAGAGTAAATTTGTAATATTGGATATCATGAACTGATATATATATGATTACTTTTGAACATTATTAAGGTAAATACATTGTTTATTTTCTATTAGTTGACCCGCGGTCTAGGGGTAGCGTCTTTGGTTGAAACGTCCCCTTTCAACAATTTTACATACGACTGTGCTTAAACTGACACACAATATTTTTAGCGCAACGCAATCTGACTTTCAAAATTCCCTACTAAAGAATGGCCCTGACAAACATTAAACTATACCTTTCACAAATCACTTACCTCACAAAAATCTTCGCTGCTCAAGCTACTGCAATACAGCGAGCACCACTACTGCCAGCTAAATAAAAGATTCAAACTATGGAAGGCACTAACTACTGATAGGGATAGTTAGCAAATGAAAGATATTAATAGAGAACAAACAATGTATTTACCTTGATATCATCATGTATAAATATAGCAGTTCATGACAAATTTCAAAACTCCGCCATCTCTCTCTCCCCATCCACCACTGCTGGCGGCTCACCTCCAACTGCGCAACGCTACGCGCTGTTCACAGCCAGCTGCCTAACACTACAATGGCGAGTATTACAACAATGCAAAGCAGACACAGACTGCCCACAGCACAGCCAGTGATTTTCATACAGAGGTGGCGTTACCTATAAAAAAACCTAAACAGCCTACTTACATAGAGAAAACATAAACAGCCTACTTACATAGCCCCCATGCTCCCCACAAAAATTTTTACAAATGGTGTTGGGCACTGGCCAATACAGATTTGACAAAATTTTTTCATAATTACAATAACAAAGACATCAAATGCACACACTTATTGATACAACGTTGGTCAAAAGCTAAAATTTTGTCACAGTCCATAAAGACAGTCCTGATCATTCATTACGGTAAAATATAGTGTTTTTCTCAAAGTCTGAGCAGTAGAAGAAAGACACACAATATTTTTAGCGCAACGCAATCTGACTTTCAAAATTCCCTACTAAAGAATGGCCCTGACAAACATTAAACTATACCTTTCACAAATCACTTACCTCACAAAAATCTTCGCTGCTCAAGCTACTGCAATACAGCGAGCGCCACTACTGCCAGCTAAATAAAAGATTCAAACTATGGAAGGCACTAACTACTGATAGGGATAGTTAGCAAATGAAAGATATTAATAGAGAACAAACAATGTATTTACCTTGATATCATCATGTATAAATATAGCAGTTCATGACAAATTTCAAAACTCCGCCATCTCTCTCTCCCCATCCACCACTGCTGGCGGCTCACCTCCAACTGCGCAACGCTACGCGCTGTTCACAGCCAGCTGCCTAACACTACAATGGCGAGTATTACAACAATGCAAAGCAGACACAGACTGCCCACAGCACAGCCAGTGATTTTCATACAGAGGTGGCGTTACCAATAAAAAAACCTAAACAGCCTACTTACATAGAGAAAACATAAACAGCCTACTTACATGGTTCATAATCAAAACGTTTTCGGTCCCGGGTTCGATCCCCGCCACTGCCTAAGTTTTGATAAATAATCAGCATTGGCGGCCGAAGACTTTCGGCATAAGAAGTCAGCCTCATTCTGCCAACGGCCTTGTCAAAGAGGGCGGAGGGGCGGATAGAGGTTCAGGGCACTCTCCTGTCCTAGGGGTGGGAAATTGCCCCTGAAGGCGGAAAAATCAGCAATGATCAACGACATGAGGATGCAGAACGCAATGGAAACCACTGTCTTAAAGACACGTAACGTGTATCCACAGGACATGTGGCCTGTAATTGAACAAGTGTCATGATGATCTCTCCATTGGCAAAAGATTCCGGAATAGTCCCCCATTCGGATCTCCGGGAGGGGACTGCCAAGAGGGAGGTTACCACGAGAAAAAGATTGAATAATCAACGAAAGGATAACGTTCTACGAGTCGGGGCGTGGAATGTCAGAAGCTTGAACGTGGTAGGGAAACTAGAAAATGCAAAGGCTTAATCTAGATATAGTAGGGGTCAGTGAAGTGAAGGAAGACAAGGATTTCTGGTCAGATGAGTATCGGGTAATATCAACAGCAGCAGAAAATGGTATAACAGGTGTAGGATTCGTTATGAATAGGAAGGTAGGGCAAAGGGTGTGAACAGTTCAGTGATCGGGTTGTTCTAATCAGAATCGACAGCAGACCAACACCGACAACGATAGTTCAGGTATACATGCTGACGTTGCAAGCTGAAGATGAACAGATAGAGAAAGTGTATGAGGATATTGAAAGGGTAATGCAGTATGTAAAGGGGGACGGAAATCTAATAGTCATGGGCGACTGGAATGCAGTTGTAGGGGAAGGAGTAGAAGAAAAGGTTACAGGAGAATATGGACTTGGGACAAGGAATGAAAGAAGAGAAAGACTAATTGAGTTCTGTAACAAGTTTCAGCTAGTAATAGCGAATACCCTGTTCAAGAATCACAGCAGGAGGAGATATACTTGGAAAAGGCCGGGACATACGGGAAGATTTCAATTAGATCACATCATGGTCAGACAGAGATTCCGAAATCAGATACTGGACTGTAAGGCGTACCCAGGAGCAGATATAGACTCAGATCACAATATAGTAGTGATGAAGAGTAGGCTGAAGTTCAAGACATTAGTCGGGAAGAATCAATACGCAAAGAAGTGAGATACGGAAGTACTAAGGAATGACGAGATACATTTGAAGTTCTCTAACGCTATAGATACAGCAATAAGGAATAGCGCAGTAGGCAGTACAGTTGAAGAGGAATGGACATCTCTAAAAAGGGCCATCACAGAAGTTGGGAAGGAAAACATAGGTACAAAGAAGGTAGCTGCGAAGAAACCATGGGTAACAGAAGAAATACTTCAGTTGATTGATGAAAGGAGGAAGTACAAGCATGTTCCGGGAAAATCAGGAATAAAGAAATACAAGTCGCTGAGGAATGAAATAAATAGGAAGTGCAGGGAAGCTAAGACGAAATGGCTGCAGGAAAAATGTGAAGACATCGAAAAAGATTTGATTGTCGGAAGGACAGACTCAGCATACAGGAAAGTCAAAACAACCTTTGGTGACATTAAAAGCAACGGTGGTAACATTAAGAGTGCAACGGGAATTCCACTGTTAAATGCAGAGGAGAGAGCAGATAGGTGGAAAGAATACATTGAAAGCCTCTATGAAGGTGAAGATATGTCTGATGTGATAGAAGAAGAAACAGGAGTCGATTTAGAAGAGATAGGGGATCCAGTATTAGAATCGGAATTTAAAAGAGCTTTGGAGGACTTACGGTCAAATAAGGCAGAAGGGATAGATAACATTCCATCAGAATTTCTAAAATCATTGGGGGAAGTGGCAACAAAACGACTATTCACGTTGGTGTGTAGAATATATGAGTCTGGCGACATACCATCTGACTTTCGGAAAAGCATCATCCACACAATTCCGAAGACGGCAAGAGCTGACAAGTGCGAGAATTATCGCACAATCAGCTTAACAGCTCATGCATCGAAGCTGCTTACAAGAATAATATACAGAAGAATGGAAAAGAAAATTGAGAATGCGCTAGGTGACGATCAGTTTGGCTTTAGGAAAAGTAAAGGGACGAGAGAGGCAATTCTGACGTTATGGCTAATAATGGAAACAAGGCTAAAGAAAAATCAAGACACTTTCATAGGATTTGTCGACCTGGAAAAAGCGTTCGACAATATAAAATGGTGCAAGTTGTTCGAGATTCTGAAAAAAGTAGGGGTAAGCTATAGGGAGAGACGGGTCATATACAATATGTACAACAACAAAGGGAATAATAAGAGTGGACGATCAAGAACTAAGTGCTTGTATTAAGAAGGGTGTAAGACAAGGCTGTGGCCTTTCGCCCCTACTCCTCAATCTGTACATCGAGGAAGCAATGATGGAAATAAAAGAAAGGTTCAGGAGTGGAATTAAAATACAAGGTGAAAGGATATCAATGATACGATTCGCTGATGACATTGCTATCCTGTGTGAAAGTGAAGAAGAATTAAATGATCCGCTGAACGGAATGAACAGTCTAATGAGTACACAGTATGGTTTGAGAGTAAATCGGAGAAAGACGAAGGTAATGAGAAGTAGTAGAAATGAGAACAGCGAGAAACTTAACATCAGGATTGATGGTCACGAAGTCAATGAAGTTAAGGAATTCTGCTACCTAGGCAGTAAAATAACCAATGACGGACGGAGCAAGGAGGACATCAAAAGCAGACTCGCTATGGCAAATTGGCATTTCTGGCCAAGAGAAGTCTACTAATATCAAATATCGGCCTTAATTTGAGGAAGAAATTTCTGAGGATGTACGTCTGGAGTGCAGCATTGTATGGTAGTGAAGCATGGACTGTGGGAAAACCGGAACAGAAGAGAATCGAAGCATTTGAGATGTGGTGCTATAGACGAATGTTGAAAATTAGGTGGACTGATAAGGTAAGGAATGAGGAGGTTCTATGCAGAATCGGAGAGGAAAGGAATATGTGGAAAACCCTGATAAGGAGAAGGGACAGGATGATAGGACATCTGCTAAGACATGAGGGAATGACTTCCATGGTACTAGAGGGAGCTGTAGAGGGCAAAAACTGTAGAGGAAGACAGAGATTGGAATACGTCAAGCAAATAATTGAGGACGTAGGTTGCAAGTGCTACTCTGAGATGAAGAGGTTAGCACAATAAAGGAATTCGTGGCGGGCCGCATCAAACCAGTCAGTAGACTGATGACCAAAAAAAAAATTCTCTATCAAAATCTTTCATTTGCTAACTATGCCTAACAGTAGTTAGTGCCTTCAGTAGTTAGAATCTTTCATTCAGCTGGCAGTATTGGCGCACGCTGTATTGCAGTAGTTTGAGGAACGAAGATTTTTGTGAGGTAAGTGATTCATGAAAGGTATTGGTTATTTTTAGCCAGGGTCATTCTTTTGTAGAGATTACTGACAGTCAGATTGCGTTGCACAAAATAAAAACATTGTGTGTCCGTTTAGTGTTGATTTGCAAGCGCGTAATTGTAGAGGGAATCTTCTTTGTAGTTGTAGTTTTTCATTTTTGTACTGTAAAATAGTTGTGGCATGCTTGTAGATTTGCATCAAGTATTTCGCAGCTGTGCTTGCAATTAACTAGATATTATTTTCAGTGCTATGTTAATGTGTTTTCTTATTTTACTCTTCAAATTGTGCTTTTCTGTGTTATCGTGTGAAATATAGTGACAATTACGGCGTGAGAAAAACTTAATACTAGGCTCCAAAGTAAACTGAGAAATGACAGTGAAGGCGAAAGCAATGTGTTAGAGCCACCGCCGGCCGGTGTGGCCGTGCGGTTATAGGCGCTTCAGTCTGGAACCGCGTGACCGCTACGGTCGCAGGTTCGAATCCTGCCTCGGGCATGGATGTGTGTGATGTCTTTAGGTTAGTTAGGTTTAAGTAGTTCTAAGTTCTAGGGGACTGATGACCACAGCTGTTAAGTCCCATAGTGCTCAGAGCCATTTTTTTGTTAGAGCCACCGTGTAATGAATTAACTAATGTTCAACATAGTAATTTGGTAATTGTACATAGGGAAATGGACCAGGCGGCATATAATGGTGTAGCCAGTGAAACAATTAGTGAACAGGGAAGCATTATCGATCGATCGGTCGGCAACAGCTCGCCTCAGGAATCCGAAATGACAGGACACAATCTTGCAAATACTGTAGATTGAGGTTTTGCGTCCTTAAGGTTTTCTCAAATAAGTCAAGACACATTTTCTGCTTTTCAGAATGCGAATATTGCCGGTTCAAATGCACTGCCCAATAGCACTGGGGAACATGTTTCAGACACCAGTGCATTATTATTACAATTAATGCAATAAATGGGACAAAAGTTTCAAAAGTTAGACACAATGGAACAAAATCTTTAAAAATTAGACACAATGGAACAAAATCTTCAAAAGTTAGACACTTCGCTTGAACAAACACTACTGAGTTACTTAAAATCGAATCGAAATGTCAAAAAGTCTGTAATGACGTAAAAACACAAATTTGTGAGCATTTCCAACGTATTTTTTCGCGTCATGAAATTGCATTACAAAATCACGAGCAGCCATAAAAGAACTGCGAAGTATTGTTCACGAAAATCACGACACTTGCAAGCTAAAATGGACTCAGTTGCATCTACCGATTCGGTTACGCAACTTGCAAAAACTCAGGAAAACTTAAAGGACACAGTAGATACGTTTTCAACACAAATGGACACTCTGAAAATTGGTTCAGAAAAACACACTGAGGAAATCAGTTCATTATCGGAGAAAGTAGCCGAACTTTCAGATCAGTTCACTAACTTGAAACTTCCTGGCAGATTAAAACTGTGTGCCGGACCGAGACTCGAACTCGGGACCTTTGCCTTTCGCGGGCAAATGCTCTAACAACTGAGTTACCCAAGCACGACTCACGCCCGTTCTCACAGCTTTACTTCTGCCAGTATCTCGTCTCCTACCTTCCAAACTTTACACAAGCTCTCCTGCGAACCTGCAGAACTAGCACGCCTGAAAGAAAGGATATTGCGGAGATATGGCTTAGCCACAGCCTGGGGGATGTTTTTAGAATGAAATTTTCACTCTACAGCGGAGAGTGCGCTGGCAAAAGTAAAGCTGTGAGGACGAGGCGTTAGTCGCGCTTGAGTAGCTCAGTTGGTAGAGCACTTGCCCGCGAAAGGCAAAGGTCCCGAGTTCGAGGCTCGGTCCGGCACACAGTTTTAATCTTCCAGGAAGTTTCATATCAGCGCTCACTCCACTGTAGAGTGAAAATTTCATTCCAGTTCACTAACTTATCTACAAAGGTAGATGATGATCTGAATGACACAAGACCCGTAGCCTTCGCTGACACAGAATAGTATCAACATATTAAGAAATTTAAACAAAATCAGGATCAAATTAGTACGCAACACAAAAGAGAAATCCGGGAAGTAAAAGATCAGTTGGCACAAGTAATACAAGAATTACTTATTTCAGAGGAGACTCGCGCTCCAACACGGGAAGAGGGACTTAGAAATACGGAAAAGCCACAAAATAATAACACAGGGCATTTCGGAAATTTTGAAAGAAATTGGCAAGGTGCACCGAATTTTGAGATGGAACCTTTAACGAAATCGGTCGTAATGAATGGGATTGATTTGAAATTTCGTTAAAGAAGAATAATAAAATTTATCTGTTGTTTTTAAGTTAATTTTCTTTCGTGCGAACTTTGTTGTAGAACCACTCTCTTATTTTCGTGTGGTAATAAAAAAATTTTTACTTACTTAATTATTACGTACATTTAAAGAAAAAATAATATTTACGTGAACTCATATGAACTGGTTAAGAATATTAGGTTGAGAATTGGGTCCTTTAAATCATTCGGCCTTGGCATACACTTTCCTGATGCAGTGGATTTTTTGTTAAATATTTTTACTGAATTTTATCCCGGCACTAGCCATAGAACACAAGATTACCTCTATTAGCAGAAAATGTTTTAATTATTGCCAAGCCGACATTTATCACTGATCAAACCTACTTCATTACACATTTAAGATATTTTGAAAGAACCAAACTGTTTAAATTTCAATGTTAACTAACATTAGCTATCCGCCTACGAATGCACAAACGTATAATTAATTCAAATTTTATCAGCCACAGGATCACTGAAAAAGAAGAACAATTTCTTAATTCACCATTGATTTTTATGCATCTGTTCCCGATTTACGGGTTTGCTATTGTTGGTCGCGGCACAGCCCAGCAACACCGCTAAAAAATGCTGAAAAATTCTTAAAGAAATTTTATAGATGACGTGGGCAAGCTAATTTACATAAATAATTCACACTTTTGATAAACTCTAATATATTTAGATCAAACAACAATACAACTCACATTAATTCGTAACGCATCGTCTAATGGCGGCTAAGTCCAGACAGAGACAAAAGAAGTCTACCCATTCGTAAAAAACTCTTTCACAGTGTCCTACCGCAATGACTTCTGAACAGAGAAGACCAAAGAATACATAATGCGTTGTGCTTAAATAGTATTGCTGACTATTAACATTTCTTTGCAAATTGACGATATTATTCTCTTCTGGCAACATATCTCTGCTATCGCAAATACTGACACATTTTACAATCACATAATAAATACAGAAAAAATTCCTATCCTAAATACAGACAAATATTACAACAAAAAATATAAGGAGAATAACAAATGTCTTTTACACCACATTCAGTAATATTTTTGTTCAATAATTACGATATATACAACTTGCCCAGAGCGGCGTATATGGTACAAATAAACTCTTTTTTATTTTTTTTTTTTAATAACGTGAGTTTGCCAGGGAACGTTACATTGCCCCCTGGCAGCATTTGGCAAAGAGTTTTTACACTTTGACACAATGGTGCCAGTAACGTTCTTTACACTTGTATATTTTACGGAATGGCTCTTTTATTTAGTCCCAGGGTTATATAAGTTCATGGCTCCCCCATTTGGGCGTAGGCAAACAGGAAACCTGGGCAAAACTGTGCCGGAGCCCAGCCATCCCAGTTGGTTCATGGTCGTTTGAATTAAATGCAGTTATTCATTTGAATTAAATTCAGTTCGTCACAAACGGTTACACAATTACACAATATCACAGTCACATACAGTTCGACTGAAGTTTTTTTTTGTGTGTGATACTATTATTCGTGTGATACACTACAAGGTCACTTGTCCTACGTAGTAAATGTTCAATGTTTATCGAAATGAAGTCATTGACATGTTATTCAGTTTATGTGAACATAAAAAAAATCAATAATGCTGTATTTGGTGAGCGGTGCGGAGTGATTGTTGAGCGGCGCTCGGCGCGGCGCGCTGACTCCGTGTAGGTCACCGCCCCCGGCGTTGACAGCTACGGCGCGGAGGGGCGTGGCTGTCTGTCTGGTCTGCTACGGGCTGCTGCGGCCGCTGCATAGCTGATGTAGCCGGATGCGCGTTGGATATCCGCCCGCCCGTGCGACGTCTTATTGCAGTGCTCCAGGAAACATGCAACAAGTTCAGAAACAGTGTACTATCCATATAGGCAATTTTCCTGCTGTGGAAAAGAACGCACACAGTTAGTGGCAGTTATTACTCAGTAGGCCTTCACTAGTCTGGTTTGCACAATGTTTCGTTGTCACAGTAACACGTTTTATGGGCACACAATATTTTTCACCATGTCATGACTTGTCATTAGTCACACGCAAGTTTTCACCTTAGGACAAAATGTATCTTCGTAGGCAATGCGCTTTCCTAGCGTCCCTTGACACACAAAGAGTTAAAGTTTGACACTAATTTGATCCACCGTCCGTTATCGGTTCACTGTTCGTGTCGTGCTAGTTCCTTGTCCACTTGCACAGACGGCGATGATACAGTTTTTTATCACTTATACACAACTATTCCGTGACGTATTGCTGCAGAGCCGGCCGAAGTGGCCGTGCGGTTAAAGGCGCTGCAGTCTGGAACCGCAAGACCGCTACGGTCGCAGGTTCGAATCCTGCCTCGGGCATGGATGTTTGTGATGTCCTTAGGTTAGTTAGGTTTAACTAGTTCTAAGTTCTAGGGGACTAATGACCTCAGCAGTTGAGTCCCATAGTGCTCAGAGCCATTTGAACCATTTATTGCTGCAGGTTTAACAGTCACTGTCTGTCTCTGCCGCACAATACTGCACTTTTGTTTAAGTTCCTTTATTTTTATTTACAATGTCCGCTGTGCAATTTTTTTTTTTTTTTTTTTTTTTTTGTAATAGCACATTCGTAACTCTTTACCAAGGTGTGATATTTGCGTACATGGTAACAAAATATTAAAATTTGGTATTAGTTTGCCCAAAAGTCATCTATATTCGTGTTCGAGTAGATTTTATTTGTGCATTCCAGCCGGATTCAGGCATATTGTTCAATAACTCCTTTGAACTCATGTCACACTTTACTATCAACGTCCTACGTAACTACAGTGTAGTCTCTGTAGGCAAAAATTGACTTGGACTGTATCTGGCTAGCTCTTTTTTACTGTTTGAATCTGCACATGCTTCAATTGAAGCTTCTTTGTGCGTAACTTTGCATTACATAAATTTGCAACAAGTTTGCCTCCCGTGGTGCCCTCGGGTCACTACTGGGTGCATTATTTTCTCTAATAACATTGGTTAGATAATAAAGTTCTCAGGGCCTCATATTATTGATATTATTCTGGGTTCGAATCTGTCAATCTGACAGCTACACATATATACATACATACACATAATAGAAAAGATTGTGCCAAGAAATATTTCAAGTTTGGGCACATAGAAAATATGTAGTACACTAACTAATCATTACTAACATGTTCTTTTTGATTGAACTCTGTCACAGCTTAACACTACAAATAATTGCACTAATCAGATTATCTGTGCAAACATTTAGAGCATGTTCTAGATAACACAAATTAAAAGAGTACATAACACAAATATCCATACACATGAGAAAGTCAATCATATTCTTATAACTAAACACTTCTACACTAGTACATTATCTCTAAAGATCACACATCATTAATGTTCATTATTTACAAAAGAATGGTGTCCACATAGGACTATTAGTCTTTTACTGTAGGAATGCTTTTACATCCTTACGCGGATACAGTCCCCGTACTCTCCCTGAGTGGGGATCTGCTAAGAGATAGCTACACTCATGTGGCACACTTACTACTCTAAAAGGTCCATTGTACACCAATTGCCACTTGCTATTCTGTTTCAAGGATCTTTAGCTACCACTTCCTTCTTGGACCAAGGAATGGAGTATGAGGCTCGACAGTAAGTTTTGTGAGGCTTCACCTCGATATTGTACTGATATCCCTTAACAATTCCTGGTCGTTCAGAAAATACATCTTCATAATTAAATAATAACTGTACCAAATCCTGCTGTTGCATAGAGTTCAAATTTTCGGACTGTGATACTTTGTTCACAAGTGCGTCCACATTTGCTTTTAATTGATCACCTTGTACGTCAGGATAATAGAGATTCTGTCCTAGACAATGATTGTCTAAATGTAGTATCGACTGATTCCTACACTTTATGTTAATAGCATTACAATTAGGTACAGGTACCTCTTCAGATCTGTGCATGGACAATTCTATTCTCCTACCAGCATTCATCAAACTTAATTTTCCCCGAGAAAGGTCGATTATTGCGTCCCTTTCTCTTAAAAAATCTACCCCCAAAATGCAGGCTACTTTTAAACCCTTTACTACCAGGAATGAGCACGCTATGGCTTCATCCCCTAAATACATCTCTACCCGCACTTGGAGTTTAATTATTTGTCGCTGTGCACTTATGGCTCCAGTGACTTTACAATTATTCACGGGAAAAGTCAGCATACGCCTTTCCTTCCCCAGTACTTTGAATAAGTCCATACTCATAACACCTGACAGTAGCACCTGTATCTACGACCGCTTGCACATCAATATTGTTAATTTTGATCTCTATTATCGCTTGTACTTTGTCTTTGTGCTCCTTTATGCACGTGGATGGTTCAGTTATTAATTCATCTCCCATCTGTACCCCGTCATTATACCTAAGGATACAGATTTTGTTCGGTGTTTTGTTCTGTGTCGGGCTGCTCTCACTCCAAACCTCAGCCGTCGATGGAGAGCGTATCTCGGCTGCATCTAGTTTGTTGAATTATTGCTAGTGGATGGGCGTGGCTGCTCTGTGTCACTGACCTCCACTATGTGCACGTTGTGTTGCGTCGGCCGCCACGGTTGCGCAATTGGCGCATTTTGTGGTGGCGGTCGGTTATTGTCATATCTATCACTGTTTTGCCGGTCCGGACTGGGCCTCTGGTTCTGCGGCCAAGTTCGGTTTGCATCATTATAAGTATTAGTGTTGCTCGGCCCCCTGGCATTTTTCCATCTATTATTGCTTGGTGGGCCTGTCTCATACCGGTCATCGAACCTCCTTTTCCGGTCATTATTCACCGGCGGACTATTGCCGTTCCGGTCTCTACCTCTATTTCCGTTTTGTGCATACTCCTGTCTCCTATTATTACCTCCGCCGTTTCCATTACTTGGTGGAGGCGTGTTATTTCTACCATTTCTATAACCATTTCCGTTACTTCTAGCCTGTTCAGAGGCTGCCTTAACGTCCTCCTGAATCAGGTCAATTGAGTCCAGAACAGACAAGAAATGTTCCATATCATTTTCAGGCACGTGTATAAGTTTTTCCTTTACATGTATCGGCAAGTGTGATTTCAAAAGCCTGATCAAATCCCGGGATGAAATCTGTTCGTCCCAGTAACGGGTCTTATTAATGTACTTCTCGAAATATTTTCGCAAATTGCCTAGTCGTGGAGAATACGGCTCTGGATTATATACCTCCTTCCGTAATCTCTCCTGGATACATGTTGACCAATATTTGGCCAAGAATGCTTTTTCAAATTGCTCATATGTATCACAACTGTCAGCTGCTTCGGTCGCCCATAATGCAGCATCTCCTTGTATGTAAGACATAACGAACTGTATTTTCTGGGTATGACTCCAAACGCTAGGCAAAATGTTTCTAAATCCCTTGATAAACACTACAGGGTGAACAGATTTCTTCTCCGTTGTAAAGATCTGAAACTGTCGGTTCCTAATCAAGCTTTCTTCAATCACTACTTTGGAATGACATTTATTTGTTTCGCTTACATTGGTTGCCTGTTCTGTCTCGCAGTCGCAATTTTTTACTGCAGTATTTATATGCCTATCATTGTTGGACCTGGCTGGCGTGACATACGCCCGTGCCTCGTCATGCCGCAAGCTAAGCTCCATCTCGGCAAGTCGACGGTCCACACTCCGCTGCCACAGCGGAATGTCTTTGTGCACTATCCTTTTTAGATCTTGCACATCCGCACTTGAGCCCACATCTCTGGCCTCAATTGCGGCGTGCACTTTCTGATCTATTTCTTTTATGACTTCATTTTCTACTTTGTGCACTTGTTCGATCACTTTGTTCTCAATTACTTGAGTTGTGTCAATTTCTAGTTGTTCGACCCTATTAGTCAGGACACTGATTTCCTCTACTATATTGGCGTTAGCCACTTGAACACTATCTACTCTTTCGCTTAATTCTTGCACCGTTTTGGGTATGGTTTCATATTTTTGTTTCAAACTAACAATCTCACTTTGCATAACTTCTAAAGTTTGCATCAACTGCAAGTCCCTCTCATGCAGGCGTCGGTCACGCTCTGCTTGTTTAGCATCACGTTCTCTATCGCTCTCTGCTTGTTTGGCAAATTCAGCTACCAATCTCTGGTCACGCTCTGCTTGTTCAGCATCACGTTCTCTATCGCGTTCTGCTTGCATACATGCAAATTCAGCTACCAATCTCTGGTCACGCTCTGCTTGTTCAGCATCACGTTCTCTATCACGTTCTGCTTGTTTAGCATCACGTTCTCTATCGCGTTCTGCTTGTTTAGCATCACGTTCTCTATCACGCTCTGCTTGCACACGTACAAATTCAGCTTGGAAATTGAGCATGCGCTCGAACATAACTCTTAATGATTGCACTTCTGACACCTCACCACTCTCTGGTCCGTGTCCAGTGCTTGCGGATGGCACAGTATTTCCGCTATCAACTGAATCACTGGGTGGCAATGGCAACATTTCTTGTCCTTCTGCCCCAGATTCTCACATTGTACTTCCTGAACTACGTCACTAACATTACTTTGTGTCCCACTTTCCAACTCGGTATCACTACTTACTGACTGTTGCTCATTATCCATGTTGATATCTATCTGACTACGCAATCTAACCATAGTAAACAAAAGAAATAAAATCTGAACTAAATATCCTAACACTCAGGTTTCACTGACATAATCACACAAGAAATGGACATTAACTAATACACACTTACTATATACTACAATGACTAACTACCTAAATGTCCTGTTATTTTAAAACAATTTACTAACAACAAGCACACCACTAATGATCCGAGAACACTGCACTGAGGCTACTTTACTACCCACAGGACAACTACACTGTAGCTTTACCTTTTGGTGATCTATCTTGGGTGCAGCTGCCCCCTGATATTGTGGTAGGTAATTAATTTTTCGAAATATTGAGCTCTCTTCTTCAGCTTGCCTCTGGGTACATAGTGTTCTCATGCAAAAAATCATACACAGGTATTACCACACAATATTGGTTATGCAATACATACAATACATAGAAAAATTATTAAATGTTCTGCAACGAAGTTCGACTATATTAAATCCCTAGTTATCTCACGGGTATTTAGTGGCCACTGCATATTCTGGCCCCACGTTGGGCGCCAATTTAACGAAATCGGTCGTAATGAATAGGATTGATTTGAAATTTCGTTAAAGAAGAATAATAAAATTTATCTGTTGTTTTTAAGTTAATTTTCTTTCGTGCGAACTTTGTTGTAGAACCACTCTCTTATTTTCGTGTGGTAATAAAAAAATTTTTACTTACTTAATTATTACGTACATTTAAAGAAAAAATAATATTTACGTGAACTCATATGAACTGGTTAAGAATATTAGGTTGAGAATTGGGTCCTTTAAATCATTCGGCCTTGGCATACACTTTCCTGATGCAGTGGATTTTTTGTTAAATATTTTTACTGAATTTTATCCCGGCACTAGCCATAGAACACAAGATTACCTCTATTAGCAGAAAATGTTTTAATTATTGCCAAGCCGACATTTATCACTGATCAAACCTACTTCATTACACATTTAAGATATTTTGAAAGAACCAAACTGTTTAAATTTCAATGTTAACTAACATTAGCTATCCGCCTACGAATGCACAAACGTATAATTAATTCAAATTTTATCAGCCACAGGATCACTGAAAAAGAAGAACAATTTCTTAATTCACCATTGATTTTTATGCATCTGTTCCCGATTTACGGGTTTGCTATTGTTGGTCGCGGCACAGCCCAGCAACACCGCTAAAAAATGCTGAAAAATTCTTAAAGAAATTTTATAGATGACGTGGGCAAGCTAATTTACATAAATAATTCACACTTTTGATAAACTCTAATATATTTAGATCAAACAACAATACAACTCACATTAATTCGTAACGCATCGTCTAATGGCGGCTAAGTCCAGACAGAGACAAAAGAAGTCTACCCATTCGTAAAAAACTCTTTCACAGTGTCCTACCGCAATGACTTCTGAACAGAGAAGACCAAAGAATACATAATGCGTTGTGCTTAAATAGTATTGCTGACTATTAACATTTCTTTGCAAATTGACGATATTATTCTCTTCTGGCAACATATCTCTGCTATCGCAAATACTGACACATTTTACAATCACATAATAAATACAGAAAAAATTCCTATCCTAAATACAGACAAATATTACAACAAAAAATATAAGGAGAATAACAAATGTCTTTTACACCACATTCAGTAATATTTTTGTTCAATAATTACGATATATACAACTTGCCCAGAGCGGCGTATATGGTACAAATAAACTCTTTTTTTTTTTTTTTTAATAACGTGAGTTTGCCAGGGAACGTTACAAACCGCCGACACGACGTAACAATGACCGATATGCGACTCGCCGACAGGATGACTTTGACTATAAGCTGTTCATTACTACACGCAAATTCAAAATATTTTAGAATTCTGGCGACGACATTCATCCACAAGCATGGCTTCATCAATTCTCTCATTGTTTTCCACCAAACTCGTCATTGGAGCACAGGTTAGAATTTGTGTGTGGCCACTTAGAGAATGAACCAGCTGTAAGAATGCGATCGGTCATTCACGACTGTCACAGTGAAGGAGAATTTTATCCTGCCTTCCTCTCAGCATATTGGTCTCAAGCTACTCGAGATCGCATAAAACATGGCATCATGATGATGAAACACTTGGAACAATCTGAATTTTCCAGTCTTGTCAAAGATTTTGAAGACATGTTGCACAAGAATCAGTACCTGTCAAACCCATACAGCCCCTGAGAACTCATTCGCATTTGCTTAATCAAGTTGCCTGAACATTTAACGCATATTATTTTGGCAAGACGTTGCGAAGACGACATTGAAGCTTTTCAGGGACTCTTACAAGAATTAGAAATTGATACAGACAGTCGCGGGATGCGAAAACAGGAAAACAATCATTACAGGTCACATCCGTCCCAATTCCGTGACGACAGAAACAATAACTGGACACGACAAGGCTATTCTTACAACACAAATCGTGACCAAAACAGACACCACCCGTATGACGACCGTTGCCGGAGTAAAAATAATTACAGAGAAAGATCGCATTTTCATAGTAATGAATGTGACAGAGACAACCATAGAAACAGACAATATGGGAACCAAAACAATTATTATCAAGGGAGACAGAATAACTTCAGACACAACGGTCCACCGCGCAGTTACGGCTCAGGGAGAAGTTCTCCACCATGTGACCGACAAGAAAGAAATGACAGAAATTACCGACATGACGACAGACGATATAATCATAAAGACAGACCTGAATTTCATCAGAACTGGCGAGATTCAAACAGGGCAGGGGCATCTCGACAAGGTGAATTTGTAGAAGTTAGGTCTCCTAATCCTAATAACGACGCGCTCCAACAAAGAGACAGACAATGACTCGCACCGCAGGCAGCCACGTGCGCCGGCTGCCTCAGAGTAAAATAACATAGACGCTAACCTTGTGAAAAATTTTAGCATTCCTTACCGATGTATACAACATAATTGCTTTGAAGTTGAAACTCTGCGCACCAGAAAGGGTAAAAGATTGCACCACGTTTCACATGTAAAACCGTTTATTGAGAGATAATCTGCTTTTTAACTTAGTCTTTGCTATAACATTTTTTCACTTCACGTTACTAGTACAATTTGTCAGACTTAGAAACTGTTAACATGCAACAAAGTTTGAAGTTAACTATCCAATCAAGAACCAAGAGAACGTATTTAAACAGTAATTACGAATGCATTGTTATAGTGAACAGACTACACAGTGTTGTTATTTGTACATTCTGGCTTGTTAGTTGCACAATTACGTAACGAATACACGGCTTACATACTTAGAACATATATTGCTAATGAGATTTTAATGCAACATTTTGGTTTACTTGAAAAGACATCCTTTATTTGAAGAACTTTCTGTGGGATTAAAGATGACTTAGTATTTGGTATCTTTGACAGCTACACGATTATATCACGACGCTACTAATGTGTGACACAATTTACATTGTTGCTTTTGCGCTGTATCTGTTTCAAATCTGCACAGTTTTTCTGAATTCTTCTGGAAAGTAAAACACGTTTTAGTAACTTTTGTGGTATAGCTACAATGAGACAGCCTTTTCCGCAGTACAACAGTACATTGCAGTATAATACTTCCTTGATCACAGTAATGTATGTAATAACTACGACATCTATACGCAAAGCTTTTCACTTTTGTTTATGGTGAGGTAAGTACATTGACTTCTGCAGAACTTAGCTTATGGAGGACGATAACTACGACACTTCGACAGAATTATCTTACAGCAAGACGCACAGTTTAGCGCTACAGGACACGCATTTGAGTGATCAATTTTTGTACTTAAAACATTTATTTTTAAAGTTTTTTGAGTTACAAAGATACAAAGAAAGCTTTCCGTGATACATTTCATTCCATTGCTGTAATCTGCAACATCTGAGGATATAATTTCATTTATCCTCAGGGGCGTACATGCTTACTTTGTGTATCATGTGTGTGGCAAGCACAAGGAGCCCTAGGTAACATGGTATTTGCTTGTACAACTTTACACATCGGTACCATATTTTTCTAACACATAACTACACAGCTATCTGATCATTTAACTGAGAGAGACAAACATTTTTTTTACTACGTCAGTGACACATGTTTACACAATGACACAGTTGGAATAACTTCACAGTTTTGAAATTGTAATTTGTCCATACTTTGTGAACATTTCATATTTTTTTGGAACCATTATGATACTGTGAGAGCTTTGAATGACCTATTTGGTATGGGATCATGATTTTTAAAGTACGTTTGAGGTAGATGACACTATTGAAATGAGCCGAGAATTTTTTTTAGGTTTTGAAATTATTGCAGAAAGCTATGACGTTTTTGAGATTTGGCTGAGGTTTTATGATATTATTATGATGACGATATGTATTATGCTGTTGAGGTGTGTCTATGATCAATAAGCTGATGCTACCACATATGAGGAATGTGATTACATGTTTATATGTATATGAATAATGAATAGAAATTAGGGACTCTGGTTTGTGAAAAAGGATGTTGGAAACCAAGAATCGTACTTCAAGAGTTATGACTTGTGTGTCCAATGCATGAATGTATCACAACACTGCCATTCATGAGATTTCGTTTCTACGCATTTCTACTGTAATTTTTCGATCTGTGAAATTTTTTTATATGAGACTGTCACTGTAGCGGAAACTGCTGTCATAAATTTTTGGGTAAGAAAGCTAAGTGACCTTGACATAACGCGTTGTGGGCGCCCAGCTGCGCCAGTGGCCTGGAGAAAAAGCCATTATGTGGAGAAAAAAGAGGCCATTAACCTCGCTATTGACATTCCTTTGTAGAAATCATCGCAAACATGACACTCTATTACTTGGAAAGGTATGACTATACTGTGGAGCTCATACTTTGTGCTACTTACTGAAATGCTTATGAATTGATGGGAAATATTCTCACATCTGCACACCTGATTATGACAAGTGTCTTTCTGCGAGAGTTCAGAGAATTTCTGCTGACTTATGAAATGCCACACAGCTATTGAATGATATTTTTATACTTTGCTTTGTACATAGCTGCTTATTTCCAGCTGTGTTGCAGCACTGGTTTTATATAATAAAATTAAATGCATTTGCAAATGTGAACACTTACTGTCAACAGATCTATTATATAATAATTTTATGATCTACTTTCTCAAAAAAGGGAGCACAAATAGACATTTCCCTTCACAGGAAATGCATACATAATTTTTTTAACGATATGGTAATTTTTTTTGCAGAGTAAGTTTTTGTGATGCCTCACTCTAGTGTTGAGATCTGACATAGGTATTAGACATTTCCTATCTTTACCATAATATTTTTCCTGCTTGAGCCTTATTATGTTTAGGTATAAGTTATTGCATTTGCTGCTGCTGTTTATCAGGCATGGTACTGCTGAATTTTACCTTGTGTTAAGCCAGTTTTACTACTGATTTATTTTTATTGTTGCTGCACATTGGTTCATATTAGTTGTAATGTTGCATTTGCTTTACCAATTGAGATATATTGCTGCTTGCTTTGCCAATTTGCATTTTTTTGTCATTGCTGTTTGTGTTAATTTGTTATGTGTTGCTGCATTGCCTCGTCCCTTAGTATATATATATCTGAGCTCAGTAGATTTAAGTTAGCTTAAGAGGGGGTAGGCTATATAAGAAACTAACTATGAAGGATAGGGAAAGAATGCATTGAGAAGTTATATGAAAAAGATTTGGACAAAAATGAGTATTTTACAATGAGAAATACGAGGGTATTTCGGAAAGTAAAGATACACCGTACTCCAGAGGAACAGAAGAGTTTTGGTGAACAAGTTGGCAACACTGGTGTTAACCTTGAACTCTTAGCTTTCTCCTCGCGGTTGTTCTGCAGTTGAACGTTGCTTCTGGTTGGACTAGGTCGTGTTTAAAGCGGCTGCGTCGATTCAGAATGCTACCAAATGCGAAGTGAGGTCCATCATACGTTTTCTTCATGCAAAAAGTCAGCGACCTGCGGATATCCACAAAGAAATTGTTTCTGCTTATGGGAACATTATGAATCGACAAAATGTAACGAAATGGTATCATCATTTCTCTGAACATAGGACAAATGTTCATGATGAACAAAGAACAGGTGATCTCTAATGCCCTACTTCAGAGAACGGAGGAAGCAATTTGTGTGAATAGACGTCTCACATTGAAAGAATTGCATCAAATCATACCGGACGTGTCAATGACAACTCTTCACGATCTTTTGACTGTCAAGTTAGGGTACAGGAAATTGTGTGCACGCTGGGTCCCAAACCTGTTAACGGAAGAACACAAAAAGAAAAGGATGGGCTTTGCACTCAACTTCCTCACATGCTATGCTGAAGCAGGTGATGAGTTCCTTGATCACATTGTGACAGGCGATGAGATGTGGGTTTATCACCATACACCTGAATCCAAGCAACAATCAATGCAATGGCGCCATTCGAATTCACCAAAAGCCAAGAAATGCAAAACGTCGATTTCAGCGAAGAAAATCATGGCTTCTGTTTTTTGGGACAGACAACGCATTCTTCTGTTGGAATTTATGCCTGCTGGAACGACAATTAATGCTGCTGCATATTGCCAGACTTTGAAACATCTTCGAAGGGCAATTCAAAACAAACGCAGAGGAATGCTGACAAGTGGAGTCCGCTTGCTTCATGACAACACTCGGCCTCACACAGCGCTTGTAACCAAAGCACTACTCAAACAGTTCAAATGGGACGTATTGGACCATCTGCCATACAGCCTGTACCTTGCGCCCACTGACTTCCATGTCTTCCGTTACCTGAAGTCACATCTTAGTGGAAAATCATTCCACGACGATGAAGAGATCAAAGATGAAGTCGAAATGTGGTTCCAACAACCGGCGGCAACCTTGTATGACTGTGGGATACAAAAGCTTGTGCACTGACTTAACAAATGTTTAGATAACTGGGATGATTATGTCGAAAAATAACAAATAATCCAGTTAATAAGATGTAACTGACGTTTTCTAAATAAATGTTCTATTTAAGGACTGCGAGCCATTGTATCTTTACTTTTTGAAATGCCCTCGTATTTGTTTTGAAAGAGGATATGAGCAAAACAGTAGGTTTTAGGGACAGCAGGCTTAAATAGGATTTTTTGGCAGGAGCAAATGTTGAAATAAGAGGAAAGATCATTGGAATGAATTTTTGGATTGGACTGCAGTACCAGACGTTTCACTGAAAACAAACCCTGTCCTTTCCTTTTGTGTTATTCCGCTATGTGTTTGTGTACCCTTGTGTATTTGTGTTCTTCCTGTCTTTATATGTTTCTTTTGTAGGGATTATTGAAAGTCAGATTGCATTACGCTAGATAAAAATATTGTGTGTCAGTTTAGTGTTGATCAGATTAAGTAAAGAGAGAAATGTCTGAGTTCATTCAGCTTTGCTCAGCTGTTTGAAAATCAAATAACGTAGAGGTTTTCCAGCAGTGTCATTTATAAAAATGTTCTAAGGGGATGTTTCAATATGCAGAAAAACAACAGATTTTTAGGTTACTTATACTGATACTGAACAGACTGATAGAAATAAACTGGTCACTAGTCAAACATTTATTTTTATGTTTTGGCATTTTGGGAGCAGCTCATCTTCAGAACGACATTAACAACAAATATGTCAACATAAGAAAAAGTTTTGAACAAATGAATTGTTCATTTCTTGTATCCTATTCAGTACTGACATAAGTCCTCTCAAGTTTGTATCATGGTCACATAGTTCTTGCACAACCTTCCATACCAGCTTAAGTTAAAAGAACAGAGTCAAAAATGTTTAAAATGTTTAGGATTATTTTTTAGTTTACAGTGAACAAAAAACGTACATTTTTAAGTTAACAGGTTAAAAATTTGTATAAAACCATATGTTGTATCCAAATAATATATACAAGTTGCTGTGTGCTCTGTATTGGACAACTCATCACATATATTATATAATTCGCTTGAAAACGTTGGCAATAAATATTTAGAGACTTAACTGTTCAGAATCTATATTATCGTCTTACATGTTCAATTTCTGCTATGTCAGAAACACTTAGCATACTACTTGTGAATATAAGTGATGGATAATTATGATGCTTAACAGTTTATACAATTCACTATCGATATTGGTACAAAATTAGAGCTGCTACGCTTTCAATTACTCATTTTCAACTACTTTTGAAGGTCAGCTAATTACTCACAACAACTTTTTGGGATCATCATACAAAAGGCATAGATATAAACAGGAGACTTTTTAGGATATTTGGCAATCTGATGAATGAGGAAACAAATATTATTGTACAAAATATTTATTAACTTTTATATATATTTTACACACAAAACAAAATCGTTTTATTTTTGGTTTGTGTACTTTTAACAGTATCCAGCTTAACTTTTAACTTACAATTTAGACCTAAATCTGAGTCATATAGGTCTTTCTTCAAGCATTAATTCCATAAACATAAAGAAGGTATATTCTAGAATTCTAATATGTATCTAATTTTTCCTGTAAACTATCTCTCACATTCTCTGATCATTTCATTTTATTTCTTTTTGCAAGTATCCAAGAGCATTATGAGGTCTTAATTTTCGCTTTTATTTTTCGCATTTCACTATTGTTACGGCAGCCCACGTCTTCCTGATCGTATGTCACCATCTCTTCACATTCTTCATAAATTTCTGTACAGAATTTTAAGTTTAGAACTTTTGCGAGTGAATGACCATTAATATACTAATTCCATTGGTTCCATTCAGTGAATAAGGTTTCTGTTGCTAGATGCACTATGTCCAGTCCATCACATTAAGATTCAATGTAATCATCCTTTTTAAGCTGGTCAGAATGTGAACAGAGGTTTATAAGCAGATGTTACAAGTATCCCATAATATTGTAAACTACTTGGTATCATTCACTTTCTGTGAGTACTCCAAGGTATATCCACTGGTATTCACAGTAAACGCTGGTACCTTATATTAATTAGGCATACAAAGATGTTCCCCTACACTGTGATTAGACTAATTTTAAGACTTCCTTGCATATCCGCAATGGCTTGTTCTTTTTCCACTAGAAGATTATAATATTTCTTTTTGAAAATTGTTTCTGCTAAAGTCTACTATTTTCTTTGTCTGACTTCGCTGACTTCCATCTCCCATTTCTTTTTCGCATGTATAACGTATTAACTGAATTTAAAGGAGTAAATTCTTCAATAGACACATTCGTTTTCTTTCTTAAGTCCTGCAGATTTTATGCAAACAATGAAAATTCAGCAGTATCTGTGCTTGATGGTATTATAGAGAACAGTATCCTGGATTGAGATAAATGTTTCTCGAATTTTAATAGAACATTCTTGTGTAATACCTACACTGTCTTTTCTGATGTCTGTGTTGGCAATTTCCACTTAGGTAAATAATTAGAACCATAGGGAGACAGACCATAGTTTATAACATTTTCTAGGTCTTGATTGTCTGGAGGGTTGGTTTGTACAAAAATCAACTTCATGTATCCTTATCGCCCCAGTAGAGGAATTGTAAAATTCTGTTAAACATAACGCAGCAACTGTTCTGTAATTTATTCGACATTTCACATCATATAGAGGCGATTGCCACAGATTTCAACAGATCATATTATTAATATTAATTTTTTGCATTTGATACAGTTAGGTAGTCTTCCATAACGCCAAACGCACCATACATTCTGTAGTTATGAATCATAGCTTCCAGTCTTGTGATACCCTGTTATCCAACCAATGAAGATCTAAAAGTTTCCTGTAGGATCATATCGGGGCACTTTAAAATCGATAATATGGTTACCATTGTCATTGTTGTGTGCTTTTAATTTGACAATTATATTTGGTATATAACTATATTCTACAGCTGAGGTCATCCACATTAAACAGTCTCTTCAAATAGTTTTCTTGGAAGTCTTCTCACATATAGAAATTATTGTGGGATCTTAGTTAAACAATCAGTTCCATTTCATTAAAAATACCAGCAGAACGTTGATTTATATGCAGGTTCATTAGATAGAGTACCGCCGTTGCTATTGACCCTTGCATCATAAAGGCTTTTGTTTGTTTTGCTAAGAACAGCTCACTGTCAGTTAGATCGTCAGTGACAGAGCCACTAGAGTTCCTTCTGCTAGTAAGTCGAGTACACCATTCCGTTTGTTACTTATTTTTATGAGTTTCGAACAAGAGCAACTTCAGAAATGGATAGGCACTGTCATTGCTGTGTACAGATGCAAGCTGAGTTGGCGACCCTTTGCTCACAGCTCCAGACAGTGTTGGCTTCCATCACACAGCTTGAGGCTGATGCTGAGGGGCATCACTGTGGGGGGTCAGACACAGGGATGCGAGGGACATCGAGCACAACCCACATGTCCCTTGATCGGTCCACTGCTGTGCCCACCCTGGGTACTGATTGCACTGACGTTGACCCCTCACCTATGGTTGAGTGGGATTTCAAAGTCTGCCAGGCAGAAGAGGTTTCAGGCGTTACCTGTGGCTGACGAAGTCTCTGAGCCAGATGCAGTTGTCCACCCAGTTCCAGAGAAATCTTCTCGACCCTCAAGGTCTTGGCATTCACAGACATTAAATTTGCTAGTAGTTGGGACCTCCAACATTAAGTGCATAGTGGGGCCCCATAGGAACATCACTGCCAAGGAGGGGAAGGAATCCAGTGTGCACTCTGGTGTGTATACCTCAGGACTTCCGGATGCCATGAAGAGTAAGGGGGCAGCCAACTGCAGGTGGTAGCCCATGTTGGTATGAATGACATGTGTCGCATTGGATTGGAGTAGATTCTCTCTGGTTTTGGGAGACTAGCGGAAATGGTAACGACTGAAAGTCTTGCTTTCGAGATGAAGGCGGAACTCACCATCTGCAGCATCGTCGATAGAACTGACTGTGGTCCTTTGGTGCAGAGCCGAGTGGAGGGTCTGAATCAAAGGCTCGGGCGGTTCTAAAACCGTGTGGGCTGCAGAGTCCTTGACTTTCGCCATCGGGTCGTAGGTTTCCAGGTTCTGCTTAATAGGTCAGGAGTCTATTACACACAGAAAGCGGCTACACGGGTAATGGGGTGTGTGTGGAAGGCACTGGGTGGTTTTTTGCGTTAGAGGGTCTCAGGAAACCACAGAAAGGGCGTCCATCTAAAAGGGGGGCGGCAGGTAAAACACAGTAAGGTGGTTGTAGAAACGATCAGTATTGTAAGTGTAAACTTCGTAGCTGTGTGCGAGGGGTCTGAGGAGTTCCCACTCTGTAAATGGGGCGTTATAGGGTTCACTGTCCGGTGTAGTGAATGAGAGGGCTTTCCTTTCCATCCACCGTTTGAGGGTGCAAAAGGCTGCGGGTTTATTCTCCAATGCAGAGGCTCAAGCATAGTGCTCAGCAAAGTGCTCGACAATCGCGTTTTCGTTCGTAGAGAGCACGTCATTGATATTCATGCCAGGGACACCTGCTGAGGTCTGGAACCCAAAAAAACGTCTGCTCTTCGTCCAGACTTAAGAAAGTGATGTATGGCACCGAGTGGTCGACACATACCTCTCCCAACACTCCTGTTTCCGTCATTTTATAAAGCAGGCGGATGAGGGCATTGAGCCACTTAAAACCTACAAGGTGTTCTAGGGAAGGATACCACTTACGTCTCTGTATAGCTCGCTGACGCTCTTTAATTGCCTCTGCGACTTATGACGACCATCAAGGGACTGTCTTTCGCTGGGGCACCCTAAAGAGTGAAGGACTGCGTTTTCCACAGCAGAAATTATCGTTGTAGTGACCTGCTCAATCACAACACCGATGGCACCACGTAGGGGAGATTCAACGGCGACAGCAGAGGTGAAGGCTACCCAATCTGCCTTGTTTAAGGCCCATCTGGGTAGGCGTCCATGGGCATGATGCTGCGAGAATGACAGGAAGATAGGGAAATGGTCACTACCACACAGGTCGTCAGGTCCTCTCCAGCGGATAGATGGAAGAAGTCCTGGGCTGCAAATTGATAAATCAATGGCCAAGTAACTACCATGAGCCACACAGAAATGTGTGGTGGTCCCAGTATTTAAGAGGCAGAGGTCAAGTTGGGACAGTGAATTTTCGACTTCTCCGCCACGGCCAATAAGCATGGGGCTACCCCACAAGGGGTTATGGGCATTAAAATCTCCCAAAAGTAGGAAAGGTTTAGGGAGTTGATTGATCAGTGCAGTCAATACTTTCAGGGGTACTTCACCATCTGGAGGGAGATATACATTGCCTGTGTTACCCATATCCTAACAGCCAGAGCTTCAAGAGGAGTTTGAAGGGTCACAAGTTCACTACATACTGAGTTCAGGACATAAATGCAAACTCCACCTGACACACTACTATATTCGCTTCGGTTCTTGTAATATCCCCTGTAGCCATGAATTGCAGGGGTCCACATTGCCAGGAACCAGGTTTCCTGGATGGTAATGCAGAAAGCAGATGTAAAGCTTAACAGTTGCTGTAGCTAAGCCAGGTGGTAGAAAAAACCACTGCAATTCCACCGGAGGGTGACGAGATCGTGAGGCTGGGAAAGCATTGAACACTCAATGAGCCATTGTGCGCCTCAGGGTCACCTGGTGCCAACGAATTATTTCCTGAAGAGACTATATCCATTGTGTCTGACCGTCTGGCGAGATCAAGGTCCTCAGCGGATGCCAGCATCTTTACCTCATCCTCTGGAATTCTCTCACTAATCCTTGGGTTTCTCTGGCCGGGAGCGTTTCACTGATTCAGCCTTTGGGACTGAGGTTGATCGTGAAGACCTAGGACCAACTGTTTTTGGGCACTTCAGCCACTGGCAGGTGTCATCTTTCCCAATAGCAGAAACCTAGGTAGGCTGTGACTCAAGGGAACCCTTCCTAGGAGATGAAGAGGACTTACACATCTCTGGCTGAGAAGTTGGGACTGGTATCCCCGATGGTTGGCGCGACAATGTTCCCGAAGTAGGTGGTGTGGGAGCAACAGGGAGGGAAATACCCCCCCACCACCATGGGGGCAGGTGTAGTTGTCCAGCTCTGAGAGCCAACTGGAACTCACAGAACTGATGGTGCTACCACCTTTCTAGTAGTGGCAGCACAGGATGTAGGCCCTCAAATTTCCTCTTGGCCTCAGTGTAGGTCAGTTGGTACAGGGTCTTGTATTCGATGATTTTCCTTTCTCACTGTAAAATCGTGCAGTCTGGTGAGCAAAGTCACAGATGGGAGGTGGGGAACATGGAGTAATGGGATGGGATGGACATCCACAATCATAACATGTGATGCTAGAAGTACAGTGGGAAGACATATGGCCAAACTTCCAGCACTTTAAGCACTGCATTGGGGGAAGGGTATACTGCTTGACATCACTGTGGTAGACCATCACCTTGACCTTCTTAGGTATCGGGGCAAATAAGGTTCACTGCCATCCTCAGCCTGGCGTTCCTCTCATGATCTGGCCAGGTAGAGGAACGATTTAGGATCATACTTCCTTGCATTGCACTGAGACTTGGAACACTTAGAGACAGCTGGCGTTTGATCACCAGCAAGTGATGGCGTGGTACGCTTCATCACACATCATCCGTCCTGACGCCACTCACTCCGACGAGGGGCCCTCCCCATGGGCGTCACCCAGCTGCAGCAAAGGCCACCTGGCGGGATGGCCATTGCCAGGAGTCCTGATGCCTCAGGGCATCTACTCCGTAGCATACGTGGGGAGTTACCGGCGCAGGCATCACCAGAGCGATCTCTGTGTGGTCAAGGAGCTATAACCAACAGGGTGCAGGGCGGCCCCACCCCAACGGACTGGCTACCGTGCTGGATATGAGGTGGAAAGAATTCCATGGTCATCGTCGGCACCGAAAACGACACTGCATAATGGGTGGAGGAAAACGCACCCTGGAAGGTGTCCTCGCTCAAGAGATGGTGATGAGCGCGACTGCAATGCTACGACAAGAGAGTGGGCTAAAGATCTCATTGCACAATGGACAAGATGCACCATATAAGGCGCCCTTCCCTAACTGGCTCGCTGTTCGGAAAAAATTTTGAAAAATGGAGCCCAGACCCTACAGGGGACCATCACAAAGGCCGAAAGGTATGAGACTCCTTTTAGTCGCCTCTTACGACATGCAGGAATACCTCAGGCCTATACTAACCCCCAGGCCCGCAGGGGGTTTGCAGTAGGGTTTTGGAAAATATACTGTATTCGAACATTATGAAGTACCTATAAGAAAAGGGTTTATTGACACATAGTCAGCACGGATTCAGAAAATATCATTCTTACTAAACACAACTAGCTCTTTATATTCACAAAGTAATGAGTGCTATAGACATGGGATGTCAAATTGATTCCATATTCTTAGATTTCCAGAAGGCTTTCGACACCGTTCTTCATAAGCGTCTTCTAACCAAACTGTGTGCCTGTGGAATATCGCCTCAGTTGTGCGACTGGATTCTTGATTTCCTATCAGAAGGGTCACAGTTCGTAGTAATTGATGGAAAGTCATCGAGTAAAACAGAAGTAATATCCGCCGTTCTCCAAGGAAGTGTTATAGGCTCTCTATTGTTCCTGATCCATAATATCTACATAGGAGACAATCTGAGTAGCCCTCATTATTTGCAGATGATGCTGTCATTTACCATCTTGTAAAGTCATCAGATGATCAAAACGAATAACAAAATGATTTAGATAAGATATCTGTATGGTGCGAAAAGTAGCAATTGGCCGTGAATAAAGAAAAGTGTGAAGTTATTCACTTGAGTACTAAAAGAAATCTGCTAAATTTAGATTACGTGATAACTCACACAAATCTGAAGGCTGTAAATTTAATTAAATACTTAGGGATTACAAATAGAAATAACCTAAATTGGAACGATCGCTATAATGTTATGGGTAGAGCAAACCGAAGACTGCGATTCATAGGCAGAACACGTAGAAGGTGCAACAGATCTTTTTAAGAGACTGCTTACACTACGCTTGTCCGGCCTATTCTGGAGTACTGCTGTGCGGTGTGGGATCCGCATCAGGTGGGACTGACGGATGACATCGCAAAAGTACAAAGAATGGCGGCTCGTTTCGTATTATCGCGAAATAGGGGAGATAGTGCCACAGAAATGATACGTGAATTGGAGTGGCATTCTTTAAAACGAAGGCGTTTTTCGTTGTGCTGGAATCATCTCATGAATTCAAATCACCAGTTTTCTCCTCCGATTGCGAAAACATTCTGTTGGCACCCACCTACAGAGGGAGGAATGATCATCACGATAAAATAAGAGAAATCAGGGCTCGCACAGAAAAATTTAAGTGCTCGTTTTTCCCGCGCGCCGTTCGGGAGCGGAACGGTAGAGAGACAGCTTGAAGGTGGTTCATTGAACCCTCTGCCAGGCACTTTATTGTGAATAGCAGAGTAATGACGTAGACGTAGACGTAGATGTAGATGTAGTAGTCCTCTATGTGGAGCTGCACAATAACACAGGCAGCTCAGCCATTAGTGGAGTCATTTTAACATCATCCAATTCTACTTGATACGGTGTAACTGCAAACTTTTTATGTTTCGTCTAAGTGTTTCCCGTGTGCCCTCACTTGTTTTTTCCATTATCCGTCACGCAGTCTTACTGTCATTCCTGTGTAGGAGATGTGGTAACTTTGCCTTGGCGCCATGTATTTTAGAGAAGGATTTGCAGCACTTACCATGCAGATAACTGTTACACGCATCACACTTTCCCTTCAGCAACATTATAGACGCTCCCTTCTCTAACGTCTTGGCAATCCACTAGAGCACTGATTTTAACAGCCATAGTGTTCTTACAAAACACAGCATAAGCACTTTTAAATGCTTTTTGGAAAATGGCATGCCATTTTTTGTATAAGTCATGTTACCGATATCAGTAAACGGAGCTATGCAAACCCTCTAATGATTGCCATAAAGCAAATCTTATGTCATTCGGTCTCGTGTTCTTTCCAAGAAGTTAAGGGAGATTGAGCACTTTCGCGGAAGCCATGTTGACACTTTTCACTGCTGCAAACACCTGATCAGCTGCAGTCATCGAGGTTCCTTCCATACTCTAATGTTGCCTGAAGAATACCTCTGGAAAGACAGTCGAAAGTCTGGTACTTTTTTTGATGTTTCATAATGATGCAATCTAAAACCCAAAATTATTTTATTCATATTGACACTGGTCATGGATGTGTACGAACTTTTAAATAATTAGATTATCTCGATGTAGATTTAAAATATAAGTTAAAAATTAAGCTGGATGCTACTAGAATTAAATCAACCAAAAATAAAGCACGAACTGTTGTCTCTGGGTAATGCATATGCAAAAATTAATAAAGATTTTGCACAAGAACGTTTGTTTTCACATTCGTTACCCTGCCAGAAATGCTAAAAAGTCTCCTCTTTACGTTAATTGACATACATCTTTCGGATGGTGATCTAGAAAAGCAGCTTAAATTGGGTAGTTGACAAATTTGAGAAGAAGTCAAAACTGAGCAACAAGCAATATGAAAAAACTGCTGAGAGTTATACTTATAGGTACAGCCCCATTCTCTGGTGGTTGTCGTGGTAATTGGTCGGCTCTAAATTGTTTATGGTAGTGGAAGTGGTAGTGGCAGTGGTATAGTAGCGGGGGCGGTAGCTGTGGTGCAGCCCAGTACGGTAATTGTATGCAATTGTTTATGTATGATATGCACAATACGTGCGTTAAAATTTATGGAAAATAGATTAATTTTAAAACAGTTAAACATGATGGGGAAATGTTTTCGTATGTTAATGCTAGGCAAGTAGGAAAAGTAAAACATACATAGTAAAATGCTGAAGGATTAAAACAATCTTTATTATTGAAGACAGCTTCACTTTTTCACAAGCGAAAAAATGTCATATTTTTATGGACATACAACGCACCGTAACAACAGCCAGTTTGGCATGTAAGCGGCGTTTGACGATAACACCATTACAATGGCGCCATATAGACCGTATCTGATTAGAGAACAGCTCTCCGTTTTTATCTTCTCGTTATGGTAACAACGTTAGGAGTAAATGACGTTTTATTGAAGCAGAGTGGTACATTAGCTTGCGATAGCGGATAACTGCAGATACTGCAGCGAGCAGTCAATTACGAGTCCGTTCCAAATTGTTCCATTCCTGAACTGACAGGTATCGCACCGTCTACCATCAAACACAGAAAGGTACCCTAAGTCACAAAGGGCTTACTATTCCATAGAACCTCGTGTCCTGGAACCCATATCCCGAGGTAGCTCCAAAAAAAAAAAAAAAAAAAAAAAAAAAAAAAAAAAAAAAAAAAAAAAAAAAAAAAAAAAAAAAAGAAACAAACCGCCCCAATAGAGGAAGTCAAACTTCCAGATTTGTTTGAGACAGTTCCTTTTCACGACAATGGGCATTAACTCTGCTTGTCCCATTAGTGTTCTAAACTAACGACGCAGACTAGACATCCTGAGTACTAAAGGATCATAATTCTCATTTCTAAACTTGTGTCGTATATCAAATACAGGGTATAGTAAAAAAGTGCCAGATATTCTGAAAGGGTGTTGTATTGGTCAAAAATAGAAGAAAAGTTTCCATAATAGTTCTGAAAGTAATATCTGATAAGGTAAGGGACGTTGAAGATACGCAGTTCACAGCCTGCATTTCTATTTACAAATGAGATATGACAGACAAGAGATGGCATGGTAATTTACCACAGTACTCACCTGTAAACAGATGCAAATTCTCGAACAGTCATGGAAGTGAGACATCAGGATCGCTTCAGTATCTGCATATGGACAAGAATTGTTGCTAACAGACTCGCAGGGGCTATGCGCTTTACCAAACAGATTAACAGGCACTGTGTATCATCTATTTCTGCACGATGGCTTACCACCGCTACTGGAGTATTTCCACCTTGCAGAAAGAAACCAAAACCTTCACGATGAGCGCTTATTAGATGAGTGAGTATTAATGGTTAATCGTAAGCAGACGTACACGAACATCGCAACACCCACATCCTGCGAGGACTTCACTTCGTGAAAACTAACCACTATTCAGAGATGGCAGTAGATCTTTTGTGTGCCCATCATTCCGGTGTCGGAGCGGAGGGGCTCCGCCCCAAATAAAGGAAACTTCATTATCATAGTAAGCAACGAATATAACAAGAAATTAACAAAAAGTAAACCCTCAATTGTTTTAAGGACGTGGTTTCGCATTCGAAAATAATTTTAAAACTTTTTGTACAGATAACCGTTATTATCATAATGAGCAGCTACGAATACAGGAAAAAATTGGCAAAGGACAAACAGTTAATCGTTTGAAGCAGATGATTGCCCTTTGGAACCACTAGGACATACAGTTTTCAATCGCCCATCATTTCAAGTGAATTATTTGAAAACAAATTCGTATTACTATACCTGTAGTGACTCCACAATGCGATTCAGGCGGCACAGCAGCTTTACAACTTAAGAAAGACATAAAATATTACAACCAACAAAGAGTTATAATCAATTTGGTCAATGTGATAAGCTACGTAATACCTATAACTACAGTTACCAAGGTCGAAAGCGCTTTGGTGTCAGTGGTACAAAATAATATGTTTTACTTGCTGTTATTAAGCACGATAAAATTTGAATAGAAACACTAAGAACGTTCGCTCAACCCTTTGGCCTTGGTTGACATTCGAAGACTACTTATGAAATACTAGTCTTATGAAATACTGGACACGCCACGCAACACTTGCTGGCTAGCGGAGTATATACGTAGATATGTAGATGTAGATTTTGAAACTGACTCAAAGGTATGCCTTGCGTTGCATTCACCCAAACAGACGAGTTCCGCCAGAACACAGACTGGAAAGGAATCAGTCACCATTTAAACTGTAGTGTTTCCTACAATGCTTTAGAACGACCTTCTGCTTTTGCAGTGAATCTAAGCTTGAGTCGCACGCCGGCAAGCACATGAAAACTACAGCGACACGTTACACAAACAACAAAATTGCTCACCAAACAACCCGTACCCTTTAACGAAGGGTAAAAGCAGTTGACATCAAGGTGCATGAAATAAAGAGCAGTGGTTCAATAGACGATAGCCGCACAGTACATTCTGATAACGATGCAGGTGATTCAGTGGAAATAAGTATTGTCAAATACCTCTTTCGCCTCGATGATATACACCCTCGATGTTTTGTAACGACCAAAAGGCTAACTGGTTCCGTACTTTAATCACCTCCCAAAGTCCCACAAAACGAGGCGACGACTTGTGCGAAATGGTAACATCACCCTGATCTCTTATACCTACGTTACGATAAACACTCGGTCACCGACCTTTACCTTAAATTCTTTGCTGACTTCAACGATAAAGAAAATGATATAACTATATATCTACTCCACACACACAGAAGAAAACAGATTGGCAGCACCGTGTTGTATACGCTCGTATTTCTTGAATGTAGCCCCTGTTGTCAATACGCGAGATATAAGCTGGAGAATGTACTGGAACGTGTAGCGTAAGTATCGCTGTATGTGAAGCACATATTAGTGTGTCTCCCACCGGAGTGTGTTGAACATTTTCGTGCCACTACCGCGCTGATTAAACATTGATAAGGCGACGAAGTGTATGTCTCTTTTATGTATCTTCTATATCTGTTCTGCAAATCCTGCTTGGTACCGTTCCCACTCTGATGAATAATTCTCGGTTTGGTCGAACGAGGCTACGCTCTGCGTGAATGAGTTGCTGTTCTTTCATCCGATAACTTTCATCCTTTTCTGTGCCTCTCCGACCAGTAGGTTTATCCAACTGTACAATCTGTACGTCACTCTGACACGTCTCTTTCCTATCGTTTGGCCTGCCGGGCGGACTCCTCCGTTTTTCATAATGTGGCAAATTTATTTTACTTAACTTTGCAGCCAGATGTCCTTTTCGTCGCCGAGCCGTCAGTTCCCTAAGGGAGAGAAGTCGTGCGCTCCATCTCTCTGTGAATCGTGAGAACTTCCTTCTGTGTGTAATCGTATTCATCTAGCGGAGATTTCATCTAGTGGAGATTTGGGACAGCCTAGCGTTTTCCTAATCAAACCTCGAAAAAAAACGCAAAAACCATATTCACGCTGGCTCGTGTACCAGATCGCCACGCAGATAAGGCCCAAGACTGTCTTACGTCTCTCTTTCGCAGGCTTGTACGCTGCCCCACCCTTCCTCACCGGTTGAGACACACGTGTCTCTACAAAGTAATACGCAGTTTTCAGCGTTGGGACATCTACTGTTACCGGTTAGCGAGAAACTTTCGGGACTTGGAGTAAAATACTAGGGACCATGAGATGCACATACAAAACTCTGAAAACGATCCAATGAGTGGCGTGTGTTTATAGGTGGCTTAAAGCGTCTGTTTCGCGGAAAGCGATTCAAATCATCATCTTCTCCAATCTAAGTAAGTATGAAGTAACTAATTGCGTTTTCCTAAACGTCACAAACATTTTGCTGTTTTGTACATAATTTGTAACTAGTGTGATGTATATGCCGCAGCGAAATTGATAGAATGTGAAATAAATTGGTATGTTGTATGTCATGTCGCAATTTTATGTCGAAAATTTGTGTGCAATATTCCATGCTTTTAACTGTCGCGAGAAAAAATGTGTTCTGATACTGATTTGTTAACCTTTCTTCCATATTTTCCACACTGATTGGCTCTGAGCACTATGGGACTTAACAGATGAGGCCATCAGACCCCTAGAACTTAGAACTACTTAAACCTAACTAACCTAAGGACAGCACACACATCCATGCCCAAGGCAGGATTCGAACCTGTGACCGTAGCAGTCGCGTGGTTAGGAACTGAAGCACCTAGAACCGCTCGGCCACGGCGGCCGGCTCCACACTGATTGAATAATCTACAAACAAAAATTAAAATGTGAAAATCATAGCACACGTGGAAGCATGGAGCAAGTTAGGTTCTTGAGGCACAAGTGTGCCACCTCCCCAATTTTCAACATCAGTGTTTTTTATTTTTTTATTTTTAATGTATTGTACTGATAGTGTTTTATTGATCATGGCGGAAGACAGTGTTTGACATTGTGATTTTCAAATATTTGTAAAATAATTTTTAATCACGAAAGGGTTAAGCTAAGAGAGCAACTCGACAGCATTAAAAGACACTCCTACACCATTTACTGCTATGACTGACGCCAATGAGCTCTTGCAAATACTGCTGATGACATCGAGTATTTCCGGGCGTTTCAGTGAATTCATCACAATTTCAGTGTCTCTCGGAGTCTCAAAGGAGAAGTGACAGACTATAAATAACAAGTTCCGTGTTTTATCCCCAAACGGTAGTGGAGTTTTTTTCTGTCTCCTTTTATTGTTTTCAGCTCTGCCAATGACTTCTTAGCGTTAGAAACGTCGAGTGGCCCAAAGTATACATTAAATTGTAGCTCTCCCTATTACTAGCTGGGCAAGTCAGTTAAAATATCGAAGAAATGAAATAGATACCCACCAACAGCACCATGCATAGTAAAGCAATATGGTCCTGAAATCAAACTTTGTTTTATGCTGAGGGGCAACTGCTAGTCATGTTCAGATATTTGGTAAACAATTTCCTAACAAAATCTCCCAGTACACAACAGCGTCTTTTCGGAACAGCTGGGAACGTTATGTGCCAAGTACTTTGTGACACCGTAAACAGTAACGGTCCCATCACCATTAAGTATCTCCACCAAAAATTTATTAACCAATCAGAAATTCTTTTCCAAACAGTAACAGCATAAAATCATCAATGTTTTATTTTCTATTTAAAACGGAAAAAATATTAAAGATCAGTTTCACGAAAAACTATTAACCTCCAAATACCAGTGTTAAATAATTTATACGTGTTTTACAATTTTAAAAGGATTACGAAAGATCAAACACATTAAATACACTCCTGGAAATGGAAAAAAGAACACATTGACACCGGTGTGTCAGACCCACCATACTTGCTCCGGACACTGCGAGAGGGCTGTACAAGCAATGATCACACGCACGGCACAGCGGACACACCAGGAACCGCGGTGTTGGCCGTCGAATGGCGCTAGCTGCGCAGCATTTGTGCACCGCCGCCGTCAGTGTCAGCCAGTTTGCCGTGGCATACGGAGCTCCATCGCAGTCTTTAACACTGGTATGGTAGCATGCCGCGACAGCGTGGACGTGAACCGTATGTGCAGTTGACGGACTTTGAGCGAGGGCGTATAGTGGGCATGCGGGAGGCCGGGTGGACGTACCGCCGAATTGCTCAACACGTGGGGCGTGAGGTCTCCACAGTACATCGATGTTGTCGCCAGTGGTCGGCGGAAGGTGCACGTGCCCGTCGACCTGGGACCGGACCGCAGCGACGCACGGATGCACGCCAAGACCGTAGGATCCTACGCAGTGCCGTAGGGGACCGCACCGCCACTTCCCAGCAAATTAGGGACACTGTTGCTCCTGGGGTATCGGCGAGGACCATTCGCAACCGTATCCATGAAGCTGGGCTACGGTCCCGCACACCGTTAGGCCGTCTTCCGCTCACGCCCCAACATCGTGCAGCCCGCCTCCAGTGGTGTCGCGACAGGCGTGAATGGAGGGACGAATGGAGACGTGTCGTCTTCAGCGATGAGAGTCGCTTCTGCCTTGGTGCCAATGATGGTCGTATGCGTGTTTGGCGCCGTGCAGGTGAGCGCCACAATCAGGACTGCATACGACCGAGGCACACAGGGCCAACACCCGGCATCATGGTGTGGGGAGCGATCTCCTACACTGGCCGTACACCACTGGTGATCGTCGAGGGGACACTGAATAGTGCACGGTACATCCAAACCGTCATCGAACCCATCGTTCTACCATTCCTAGACCGGCAAGGGAACTTGCTGTTCCAACAGGACAATGCACATCCGCATGTATCCCGTGCCACCCAACGTGCTCTAGAAGGTGTAAGTCAACTACCCTGGCCAGCAAGATCTCCGGATCTGTCCCCCATTGAGCATGTTTGGGACTGGATGAAGCGTCGTCTCACGCGGTCTGCACGTCCAGCACGAACGCTGGTCCAACTGAGGCGCCAGGTGGAAATGGCATGGCAAGCCGTTCCACAGGACTACATCCAGCATCTCTACGATCGTCTCCATGGGAGAATAGCAGCCTGCATTGCTGCGAAAGGTGGATATACACTGTACTAGTGCCGACATTGTGCATGCTCTGTTGCCTGTGTCTATGTGCCTGTGGTTCTGTCAGTGTGATCATATGATGTATGTGACCCCAGGAATGTGTCAATAAAGTTTCCCCTTCCTGGGACAATGAATTCACGGTGTTCTTATTTCAATTTCCAGGAGTGTATTAATAACTTACAATTTACCAGCCATCTGGTGTCACAACAGACCACTGGTATAGACCTTGTGCTCCATTCCTCGGGACAACAAGGCAAGCGAGAGTAAGTTGACTGCAAAACATGTACAGCAAACACTCTCTTAAACAGTGAAAGGGTAAAGCAAAACCAATGCCTTTGGCCCAGCTCTGTAAGTTATCATACTTGGAGTGGATATGAACACGTAACTAACCAAGAATCAAAGGTTATTTATATTTTAAATGTAAAACAAGTATAACCATAATCTTTACATGTGCAAAAGCCAACTTCAAAACTAACAAAAATGGCTCAATTGGCTCTGAGCACTATGGGACTTAACATATGAGGTCATCAGTTCCCTAGACTAGGAACTACTTAAACCTAACTAACCTAAAGACATCACACACGTCCATGCCTGAGGCAGGATTCGAACCTG